>NW_027203715.1:8959713-9104713 GCF_024711535.1 Dipodomys merriami
GAGGTGTTGCCCCAGCGGGAGGAGACAGGTCACGCCAGCTTCGGGCCCTCAGATGGCCAACTCCCGAGCGAGGAACGCACGCGGGAATCTCACCACCACCGCCCCCGTGGCTTACCGGCGGTCCCGCTGGCAGGAGCCCTCGCGTCGTGAGCAAAACTGATCCGGGAAGACCCTTCAAAAGCCACCGCCGCCGCGACGACGTGCCTCCCCCACACTGGGAGAGCAGCCTCACGAGCCGAGCACCGTCCCCCCCAAGAGAACACCACACACGCCCAACTCGACCGTCCGCGGTGGCCGGCCACCAAGGCCAAACCGGTGAGGATCACGGAAGGCTGATGCGGGTGAGGAGGGCATGCCAGAAGCACAATAAGAGTAGCGTGGAGGGTCATCGGGTCGGGTCACCGGGGTGAGAGGCAAGCGAGCGAGCAGCCACCCCCCCCATGGGCGGGTGGCGCAGCCGCAAACCAGCGGGGAGGTGAGACCTTTCCAGGCACAGCCGGCACGCCAGGGAAACGAACACGGGATCTCACCACACCCAACTCCTGGGTGGTCCCGCGCAACGCCTGGGACACCGAGCCGGCCGACCAGGGGACCGGAAACCCCCACCGCGGCAGCAGCGGGCCACCCCAAAAGAGGCCCGAGAGGGAAAAGGCAGGTGGCACACACCTCAAAGACCCCGTGAATGCCCGCGGAGCCGCCCGCGCCAGCAGGGCCCCACCGCATCCATCCACACCGCCGTGCACGGCACCCATCATCGACCACCTCTTTATCAGCCGCATGAGCAAGGGCCCACACACACCAGGATCCTCGGCTCCGGAGGGCCAGAACCCCCCCAAGCGGCACACCACCACGGGCACAGCGGCCCCAGAACACCGCGGGGCCCGGCACCCGCACGGCGCCGTCGTCGCCAACGGGCAGCGGCCCACACAGACGCTCGGGAACAGCGTCGCCAGGGGCCGGAGGGGGAGGGGGACGGGACCCCCAAAAACCCCACGGCACCCCAAGCACGAGGCCGGGAAGCCACACACCACACGCCCTCGCATCGCGACAAAGCACAGGCTCCACGCTCTGCCACTCAACACACCGTGCGCGAGGCAGGGGCTGGGACGGATCGGGAATGTCCTCCACACACCACACCAGACGACGGCCCGGGAGAGGCCCCGCGGGACCCTCCCCCAGCTCGGAGGGGGGAGGCGCGGGCACGCAGTTACCAACGCGGGCAGCCACTAACGCTCAAAAGAGGGACAGGGAGTGGCAGGGCCGCGGGAGCCCATCGGGGGCGGGCCCCGCCAACCTGGCAGCGAACGCCACCTCCCGAACGAGGATCGCTAGAGAACCTCTCCTCACTCTGAGGGTGGCCCGCACCCAACCCCGACAGGAACCCTGCCTGGACCAGCACACATCAAAGGCGTCCATCCTTCCCACCACGGGTGGCAGGGAGGGGTGGGGCGGAGGGGGGTCTGGAGCAGCAGCAACACCAACCCTGGTCGGTCGGCCTTGCCATGCGGGGCCAGAGGAAAGTCGCGCACACGGGCGGGAAGCCCGCACAGGCCCAGCTCGCCTCCCACTGCAACATTTCAGGTCCCCCGGTGCAATAAGAGCCAGGTGACACGGCAGGGAAGACAAGCCAGGACCAGGGCCGGCAGCTCATGCGGGGAAGCCACCACCCAGCGCAACCAGGGAAGAGCGCTCCTCTGGGGAACCGCCTCGACCCCCCCCCAGCAGAGACGTCAATCTCTGCAATAACTTTTCTCACTCGCACAAGCCCCACGAACCCAAGGACGGCCGGGATACACCACGGGCAGCAGGCTGGCACAAGGCAGAGGACAACGCCAGGATCGGGAACGACACCACCACTCAGTCTCAGGCACCTGAAAGAACCGACCGGGAGCGTTCCGGGAGCACCGCAAGAGGGCAGAGCGCGAGGCGCGGCTTTTCACACCACACAGCACGGGCAAGCACGGAACACCGACCCTCCCTCTCCGCGGAGAGAGCCGACCCCAGTGCCCATAACGAGTCACGGGAAGAGAGGAGCAAGATCAGGGCGCCCCCCTCCTCCAGCGTGTACAAGTCCCCGACCTCACGGCGAGGGCAGGGAGAGCGCAGCCGGACCCAGTTGCCGCACCCCTGCCTCCCCGCACACCACCGGCGCCGGCACGGTGGGACGGTGAGGGCAGGGGCCCACGGGCAGAACGAGAAGAGCGGTCCCATTCGCCATGAATGTCCGTCCCTCGCCTGGTGCAGCTTAGGCCCGGGCCCGAAGGAGATCGCAACGTCACCACATCAATCACACCGAGGGGGCGGAGAAGACAGCCACACGGCACTCGAGAGGCGGTGGGGCCCAGGAAGCTCGGCTCCCGAGAGGGCCAACAGCCTGGGATAAAAGCATAGCCAGGACAGACAACCTTTCGTGAGTAACGAGCGAGTTAAAAAGAAAAAAAAAGAAAAAAAACTAAAAAAAAAAAAAAAAAAGAAAAAATACCACGGGCTTAAGCGTCCCTGGCATTCGGGATTACCAGGACACCTCCGCTGGGCACAGGGCCGAAGAAGCTAGAGAGGAAAAAAAAAAAAAAAAGAACCACGGACAGCGCTCGGGAGTAGCGCAGGTCAGTGGCCGACCAGGCCCGCCATCAGGAAGCGGCAGGTCGGGGGAGTTGGAGCTAGGGGCGATAGGAAAAAAAAAAAAAGAGCCACAGAGGTCCGACGAGCCCGACAGCAGAAGGGGGATGCCGCACACGCACAGGCAAGGCAGGACTCGCCCCCCACCTTTTCCTCCTCAAGCCGGCCACGGCGAGGGAAGCACACCACGCGGGCCTACCTATGCACCCCAGGCAACCAACCACTCTCCTCCTCGGCGTGCCGAGGCAAGGGCCAGAATCCGGGCACCGGGAGCGGGGAGAGATCAAGGACGACGGGACTCACTCAGCCACCAAACCAACCACCACCACCACCACAACCACGAGCCACCACAGGGGCAGGGCCTGCTCAGGGCAGTGGGAGCCCGGGGTGCGGGGGGGGGAAGGCAGGGGGACCCGGACCGGGAAGAGACGGGAAAGGCCCAGCACACAGCATCCGAGAGAGCCCCAAAAGACCCACTGACAGCCACCGGGACACAGCATGCCAGCACCCTCCTGCAGGTACAAAATCCTCACGTCACCACGCCAAAACCAGGTGGTCACGCAGGGGCGACAACTCGCTGGTGACAGGGACCTCTCGGAAACCACATCGTGGACACCTGTCCCCAACACGTCCCCAACAGAGCCAGACACGGAAATCTCAGGGACAGCTGGTCGACCACATAAGGCGAAGACAGACGAAGAGAGAGGGCGGGAGCGGGGTTAGGGGACGCACCCGCCCCACTACCCTGGGTGCGCAAGGGCTCACGGCACGAGCGGTACGGGGAGCCTTCCCCCGGCAGACGCGAGGCACCCACTCCAAGAGGCACCCAACCACCACACCCACACCGCGCGGGGTCGGTGGTGAGTGCCCTGCCGCCAGCACGCACACACCCGGGACTCCCGGGCTCGGGTCCCCGACTCCCGAGGTGCTCCTTCCGCCTCGATCTTTCCCCTACGCAGGGCCCACCGGGCAAGTCCCCGCCATCGCACACACCGCAGACGGTAGGTAGGTCCCGGCCCCGAGGCTTGCCTTGGCCGTGCCCACGGCTCCTCGCGCCGGAGAAGTCTGTCCTCCGGCCTCCGGCGCCATGGAGGAGGCCGTGGAGGAAGGCCACACGGGGCCGGCGACCCAGGCCTTTGCGTCCGGCACGCGCCAAGCGCTCACTCGGAGGTGACTCCGACGACCATCCTATGTCGGGGAGGGGGGGTGTAGGTCCCGGCCCCGAGGCTCGCCTTGGCCATGCCCATGGCTCCTCCCGCCAGAGAGGTCTGTCCTCCGGCCTCCGGGGCCGTGGAGGGAGACCACACGGGGCCGGCGACCCAGGCCCTCGCGCCCGGCATGCGCCAAGCTCTCACTCAGAGGTGACTCCGGGGAGGGAGGTGGTGGTCCGAGTCCGGGCCGGGACCAGCCCCACCACCTAGCGGCTCACCCGGGGACCCTTTCCCCCGACTCCCGAGACGTCCCTCTTTTTCTCCTTTTTTCGCCCTCCAAGACCAGAGTCCAGGGAGGGGAGGAGGACAAGGCGTCGGGCCCAGACAGAACTACTGGTCGACCCGACAAAGCCGCCACCCCCGGAACAGACCGGGCACGGAAGAGAGAGCGGCGACGCACGGCCCCACCCCGCGGTCGCCTGCGGGCGCAAAGTCCGACAGAACAGCCGCCCCGGCGCCACAGCGACACCACGACGACAGTCGCGCCCGGCACCCGGCAGAGGCTGGGCCTCCGCCAGGCTCGCTGCCGCCAGACCTCCTCCTTCACTCGCTCGCTCGGCTGAGAACGAGGGGACTGTCATATCAAAGCGGACTCCAGGGGGAGCACGAAAACCGCCTTCCAACGACCGACTCCACCGAGCCGCCGTACCCCGGATCGGCGTGCGCCGGCCGGCTCTGAGCTCCGGAGACACAGAACACGGAAACGAATCGCCTCACTCCCCACCGCCACGCACCGAGAGGCACAACCTAGGTCAGGACCTGCAGCCGGGTCCTCTCTGCGACCTCACGAATGACACCAGAGCCACCAGAGACCTAGACCGAGATCGAGCCGCCGCCGCCGCCGCCGCCGCCGCCGCCACCGCCGCCGCCGCCGCCGCTGCCGCCGCCAGCGACCAAAGTGAAACCAGGAACCAGGACGGGATTCGCCCGAACGGAGCGGCCCGAACCCGAGAACCGGGAACCCTGGATCGGTCCCAAGCAGGAAGGGGCGGCAAAGACGGCAGGCCTGCACCACGAGAGAAAACGAACCGGCCACCCGCACGACCTCCGCCGCCCGTGGCAAGACCCCCACGCCCGCCCAACATGGCCAGAAAAGGGCAAGTGAGCGCTTGTCCCACCGTCTGCCCGCCCGTCTTTTTTTGGGGGGGGGTTGTTTGTACGTTCTGTTTTCTTTTTCCCCCAGATGGAAACCAGAAAGAAAAAGAAAAAAAAAAAAACTCCCAAAGATGGGTCGGCTCCAGCAAGAGACGAGCCCCCGGGAGGCACCCCGCTCACTTGTGAAAGTCCGCCCCCACAACACGCTCCCTCCCCCCGCCCCCACCCGCCACCCCTCACAGGCAGGGAAAAGGCAGGGGGAGGCCAGAGAGAGGTTTCTTCTAACACAGAGAGAGTAGGTACACGTCCCGCACACAGGTCTGGAAAACCACCGTGACAGCGCCATGGGAAGCGTGAGTCCACTCACCCATCACTAAATGACAGGAAAGCTAAACGAGAGCCGCTGGCTGGGTGGGGAAGGAAGGGGAGGTGGCACCCATGTGACGCTTATCCCCGGGCACCGGACGGAACGACCTTCTCACCGGTTTGTACTTTAGCCTGTCATAACAGCTAGCCTTTTCTAATAGGCTCTGCCACTCTCTCTGGAGCAGGATTCGGGGCATGAGGCGATGAATCTGAACCCGACACACAGGTGTTGGAGGGTAGAGGCATCATCACTCACATGCCTTTGGTGGAGGACCTGGACCCGAGCGTGGCGGTGCACAGTGTGTGAGTGTGTGTGTCTGTGTGTGTGTGTGTGTGTGTGTGTGTGTGTGTGTGTGTGTGTGTGTGTGTGTGTGCAGGGCTGGGGGGAGGGCAGGTAGGGAACCCTAGGAGGAAAGACAGGGAGAGACAGACGAGGGGGCCCAGCCCAAACAGAGTGGGGGGGTCAGAGGGGCGATCCTATCTCCCGGGGATGAAGCATGGTTAGAACCCACAGGACAGGCCCGGCGGGCATACTTCTCTTTGGAGTTCGCACTGGGAACATATGCGGGCAGAAGCGCCCCAGCACACACATCGCATAGCAGACGGGTAGAGAGGCAGAGCCAGGGGGTCAGGCATGGCAAACACTCTATTCCGTCAACACACACACACACACACACACACACACATTACGGTGTGTGTACAATATCCACAAGGTAAAAGTTTATTCATCCATTCCCCAAAGAAGAAGAATAAGATTATGTCAGTTACAGGGAAGTAGATCGATGGACTGATGGACTAGGAGCGGGGGGGGGGGGGGCAGAGGGAGGGGGGGGTGCCGGCGGCGGAGAAGAACCTAGAACAGGTGATGCCAGGGGAAGACAGGCCGGCGGAAAGACAGACAGACCGACCAACCAACGGCACCTGTTTTCTCTCCTATGTGGATGCTAGACCTAAACTATAACTGGACATGGTAAGCTACACAGCACTCCGGGCAAACAGAGTGTGTGTGTCCCCGTGTGTGTGACACACATACTGTCCTTTTGTCAGAAGGTGTAACTTCTCTGAGCATTTAAGATATTGCAGAGAAGACACAAGACGTAATATCCGTAAGTGGCACGACTGTGAACGTATTATAACAACCGGACGTGTGAGGATCAAAGCTGGAATTAGGAGGACAGAAATGTACCTGTCCTCACGCTTTGGGTCATGATCACAAGTACATTTGGTTTAGGATCTTTCAAAACACATCGATTTATCCTTCTGGACACGATGGTCTAGGACCACACTAGTCAACAGCCACTTCAAAGCCAGATCCTCTGTTGGATATGTTTCAATTGGTTTATGTTGCATCCTCCAATATTTTTCTCTTCTTTTTATTCTACCTTCTCACTAAAGATCCAGTGGTATAAAGCTACTTTTATTCTCTTAATATTCCATAACTGAAGTGATCTGCTTTGTTTTGCAGCTTTCTCAGCTTAATTCACTGAGGCCTATTTAGTCACACATGATGAGAGGTCCAGAAACATCTTTGGGGCCACGGATGGCTTTTGTAAAGTCCATTTGGGGAAATAACAAATATAATCTACCATGTCCTAAAATGTAACAGATTATCTCTATGGGGCCGATAGAAATATCCAGATGTGCCCTGTCAACAGCCAGTTATTTTAATTTACTTAAGGGAAATCAAGTGAATAAAAGTCTATGTAGTTCAAGAAATTTTATTCTGATACCTATATAAAAAGATTACCTGAGTGGGTGAGGACATGTGCATGAAATTTCACCTAGGGCAGCACTTGATATTTATAACTCTCCCTAAACTATTGCATTGCCTGTTTTCCATTTTCTTGGCACTCCTTTAGAAATGTTCCCGTCTCAATCTTTCACCCACTGCAGCCGTGGGACACTTTTTCATAATAAGGACGTAAAGACATTTGTGTTACTGTATATAAATTACAACCGTAAATAAACTGGTACAGTTTGCTCGTAAGACATAATATCCAAACGAATTCCGTGTCCAGAAAATAACGAAAAGAAACAACCCCTGCGGGCCCCCCTCCCCCTCCGCTCGGCCCTCCCTTCAAGAAAATTTCCTTGTTTGCTGTTGTTTCGTTTTGTTTTGTTGTAAATAAATAAAGCCGAAGAAGAGAGCCGGCGATACCTCATCGCTACTCTCGCCAGAGTCTCGTGGACTCTCGCGAGAGTCGCCAGCCCCCGCCATCAGCACCGAATCATTCCCTGTCACTCCACACGGTGTCCAGTAGGTGGCACCCCAAAACAAGGAAAAAGAACGTCAGGCCCAAGATAGATCAAGACACTTAGGAAGGTCTTGTGAGGAAGGAAGGAACACCAACCCCTCCCCCGCGAGCGCGCGCACACACACACTCACACACACACACACACACACACACACACACACACCAGCACATCCCCGCCCACACAGGTCATGAATGGCAAACCCCTATGGCAGACAAAACACATGGGGTGTGGAGAGAGACGGGAAATCAAAAACAAAAACAAAAACAAAAAACATTTCCCTGGCTTGACCTATGAATGGGCCTGGGCTGGCATTCTGTCCTCTGGGCCCTACAGTCAATCCATGGCGGTCGCTCCTCTCTCCTCATCACTGTAATCCTATCTGATATTTGCCAGAGCCGAACGTGCAGTGGGGACACTTTGGTTCATCGATCTAAACTAAGGCCCGGGGCGGAGGGGATGGTGGTGGTGGAGGGGAAGCCGAGGAAGTCTGTTGCTATAGTTGGTGGTGGCGGCGGTGGTGGTGGCAGTGCAAAGTGTGTGTGGGGGGAGGGGGGGGACGTAGATCACATGCTGCCATGCGTGCCTGTGCCTGTGTGGTAGGAAACAGCAGCAAAGATCAAGGGGTGCAGGGTGTGTGTGTGCACACGCCAGTCAGTCCTGGGGCTTGAACTCAGAGCCTGAGTGCTGTCCCTTGGCTCTTGTGCTCAAGACTGGCACTCTGGGGCTGGGAAGGTGCTCAGTGGTAGAGCGCTTGCCTTGCATGCATGAGGCCCTGGATTCGATTCCTCAGCACCACATAAGCAGAAAAAAGCCGGAAATGGCATTGTGGCTCAAGTGGTAGAGTGCTAGCCTTAACCTGAAGAGATGAGGGACAGCACCCAGGCCCAGAGTTCAGGCACCACGACCGGACCCCCCCGCCCCCGCACCAAAAAAAAAAAAAGAGAGACTGGCAGTCTGCCATTTGAGCCAAAACTCCACTTCTGGCCTTTGGGTTGCTTAATTGAAGACATGAGGCTCACCAAAGTGCAATGCCTATATACCTCTGATCATATAACAAGAAGTCTTCCCCTTTCTTTGTGTTTGTTATCATCGACGTTATTTTGTTTTCTCTTCTCCCCCCACCATTGTTTCTTCCTTCATCTATTTCCGGGAGGGGCAAGAAATGGAGGGACCCAGGATGAAGAAGTGCAACAGTGGCACTCACTAGACACTATGTTGACACACAACCTGTGGGTGGGGAACAAACAGAACTTGAGGGAGGGAAAACCTGTGAGAGAGCCAGGGAAGGGGTGACATTGTCCAAAAAAAAAAGTACTCTTTTTTAGGGGGTGGGGAGATATGGGAGGGCAGGAATGGAAACAAAGGGGGAGGCAACAATGCTTGATAAGAAATGTACTCATTTCCTTGCTCGTGTCATTGTAACCACTCTAAGTATTTTCACAATTAACACAACTCATTAATGGGCCCCGGTGGCTCACGCCTGTAATCCTAGCTACTCAGAAGGCTGAGAGCTGAGGATCACGGTTCAAAGCCAGCCCGGGCAGGATAGCGCCCAAGCCCAGAGTTCAAGCCCAACGACAAAAAAAAAAAAAAAAAAAAAAAAAATTATTAATTAAAAAAAAATGTACTCTTCCTACCTCACTTATATAATGTAATCTTTCCTATCCTTTTTTTTTTTTTTTTTTTGGTCAGTGGTGGGTCTTAAACTCTGGGCCTGGGCACTGTCCCTAAACTCTTCAGCTCAAAGCGAGCTCTCTACCGCTTGAGCCACAGCGCCACTTTCGATTTTCTAGTGCCTTATTGGAGATAAGAGTCTAGCCGGGCGCTGTTGGCACATGCCTGTAATCCTAGCTACTCAGGAGGCTGAGATCTGAGGATCGCGGTTCAAAGCCAGCCCGGGCAGGAGAGACCGTGAGACTCCTATCTCCAATAAACCACAAGAAAACCGGAAGTGGCGCTGTAGCTCAAGTGGTAGAGCGCTCACCTTGAGCTGAAGAGCTGAGGGACAGCGCCCAGGCCCAGAGTTCAAGTCCCACTACCGACCAAAAAAAAAAAAAAAAAAAAGAGTCTGGTGACTTTCCTGCCCTGGCTGGCTTTGAACCGTGATCCTCAGCTCTCAGCCTCCTGAGCAGCTAGGATTACAGATGCGAGCCACCGGTGTGGGCTGGCATACTGTAACCGTTCTGTATGTCACCATTTCCCTAACAGTTTGTAAAAAATCAAAGGAGAGAGGGAGGGGGAGATAACAACCCCTCACGCCTGAGAAGTGAAACCCAACGGGCTTCTAACCGATCTGAGATCCTTTGAAGGTTTTTGCAATGTTAATCACAATCACAAACACGGACGGACAGTTTCTCCAGTCACTCCTTAAGAGGAACTGGGAACAGGGACAGGGAGAAGATAGGCAGATCCTGGCCTGACCTAGGGGGGAAGATGGAGGGGAGACAAGACTCCTGAACTCCTTTTTCCCCTCACTCTCCTCCGTCCAGAGGGTGGGAGCTTAGGGGTCGGCCACGGGGACATCCCACGGTCACAGTCATGCCTCCCGGAGGGGCAGAGGGCAGAGCACAGGCAAGCATGCCAGCTTCCCCGCCCGCCCCTCCCATTCTGTCCCTGGTGGGCTTGGGCGGGAGGCATACTAGTGGCAGTGGGCGGGTGGAAGTAGTCTGACAACTCCAGCTTGCAGGAAGTCAATGGCTGCTGGTGGTAGGCAGGGAGGGTCCCAGCAGAAAAAGACCAGAGAGAGAGCGCGCAGACTTTTCCTGCCCAAGGGCAAAAGAGGCCACTTTTGTAAAGACGGGGAGGGGGATGGGAGGCTGATTCACTCCCCCCACCCCACCCCGCGCGCTAATGAAGTTACAGGAACTGAGGGCTGGCCGCCCCACCCCCCACCCCGCCAGGGTGTTTCGCAGAGGACTCAGGGAAGGGCGGGGGTGGGGGTGTGGTGGGCTGGTTTAAGCCTGGAGCCCCAGTCAACTCAGGAACTTCAGGCAACTTTCCTTTGTCTTGTAAATGTCGTCATGGCAACGACTTAAGCGCCCTGGCGGGGGGGGGGGGGGGGGGGTGGGGGGGGGGGTGGGAGGGGGAAAGGAGAAAGAAGAAGAAACAAACACGCCCACCCCGAGCAGGCCTGCCTGAGTTGAGGCCTTGAATTCAACCTCAGTAGGGCCACTAAACTAATAAAAATTGTTCTAAGAAACTGTTGACGGAGGACCCTCGGGATAGGGTGATTAGGCTCTGTACCCGTGAGGCAAGGTGGCCGTGTGTTCCAGCTTTGTGCCAAGAGGTTGCCTTATCTCGGCCTATCTTCCTTCCCAGAATTGAACACAGAGGCAAGCAGGATAATTTCCAGGGGGAAATGAGGCCTGGGAAAGCACCACCAGGAATTCAGAGACAAGACAGTCGGACAGCTTCCTAATGAATGGCTCCACACATCCTATTTTCTTCACTTTTCAGTCCCTCATAAACGAACAGTTATTAGGAAAGAAAACTAATAGGTGGGGGTGGGTCGTGGAAGGGAAAGAGCAGCTCCCTTCCTCTGAGCTTTTGCCCAAACAATGAGTATACTGTGGGAACGGAGCAAAGAGTTTCCTCAAAGAAAGGAGGAAACTTACACCAGGGAGGGAAGTAAATTTTAAAAAGAAACAGAGCATGGGTCAAAGCACCCCCTCCCCCCCATGCATGCATGGGAAACCAACAGAATCATCTCTTAAACCCTACTACAGGCTCAAGGTAGAGAGTTTACTTTGTTTCTTTTTCCTCTGTGTGTTTTCAAGGTTTCACTTTCATTTCTGGGCATATAACCATTGGGCCTTGCCTCCGTGGGTGTTTCTCCCCCTAAAAGTATCTATCCTGTCTTTTGGGTCTTACTGTGTGTGAGTGTGTGAGTGTGTGAGTGAGTGAGTGAGTGAGTGAGTGAGTGAGTGAGTGAGGCAGCCAGGCAGCCAGGCAGCCAGGCAGCCAGGCAGCCAGCCAAGCAGCCAGCCAGGCAGTCAGTCCAGAGATCTAATGTCTCCCCTATTTTAAACGTACCTTTTGCATATGTGAGAGAAAACACACTAAACTGGTTTTCTATAGGAACATATATGTGAATACGTTCACCATGGAGTGAAAAGATAGAGTCGCTTCCAAATGATATGTACAGCAGAATACCAACACATCGAGATGACTTCTGCAAGAAGCCAAGGCCCACTTTGCAATCCCATAATGAGGAAGCCGCAGTCAGTGGCCTGGTTTGAGTCCAGGCCTCCACTTAAAAACGACCTTTACTTTGTGTTTTTATTTTTCCCTGTTTTCTTTTCCTTTCTATGACCTCTCCCCCCAACCCCCCAACCCCTTCCCTCCATAGGTCTCTCTTTCTCCTTTTCTTTCTCTGTAGTTTGAGCCCAAGAGTTACTTAATTCTCGAACTTCTGGGTTTTCCTTAGATCTGGGAACCTGTTGGACATAAAAATTTGGGAAAGCCTCAAAACAGTCACCCCACGAAAAATAATCATGCTTGTCGCCAAAAGCTTTTAAATGAGAAAACAGTGGTCAAGTGAAGCAAATGAAGGCTGTAATAGCAACCATGTTTCTAGACTACTGTACCAAGTTTTTTTTAAATATATATATATATTTTAATATATTTTTATTGTGAAAATACTGTACAGAGGGGTTACAATTACATGGGTAAGATAATGAGCACATTTCTTATAAGCATTGTAGCCTCCTGCTTTGTTTCCCCTTCCCATCCCTTCGTATCCTCCCCCCCCCGCCCCGCCGTCCCCCCACCAAAGTTGTAAAGTTCGTTTTTCGACATAACGACTTGTATATCTCATTGTTTCAATGGGTACTCCTGTAACCCTGTTTTAACAATTTTTTTTCCCTTCCCCTCCACATATATCAACACCAGGATTTTTTTTATTAAGCAAAACAACTCAGTTATTCAGCTGTGAGTATGTCCATACAAACAAGATGCAGGAGCCTTCCTTCCATGCTGGATTGGCCAAAAAAGGGGGGAGAGCTAGGAAGGTGGCTTAGTGGTAGAGTGCTCGCTCGCCTTGCAAGCATGAGGCCCTGGGTTCGATTCCTCAGCACTATATAAACAGAAAAGGGGAGCAGTGGCACCCTGTGGCTCAAGTGGCAGAACAGTAGTGAGCCTTCAGATGAAGAGCAGAGAGACAGCACCCAGACCCAGAGTCCAAGCCTCACGCCCGACGACAAAAAAACTGAAAATAATAAATATATATATGTTTGTATCACACTATATATAAGCATACATAGATATATATGTATGTATGTGTATAAATATATATGTGTATATGTATGTATATGCATGTGTGTGTGTGTCTGTGTGTCTGTGGAGAGAGAGAGAGAGAGAGAGAGAGAGAGAGACAGAGACAGAGACAGAGACAGAGACAGAGACAGACAGAGACAGAGACAGAGACAGAGAGAAAGCCAGAAGTGGTGATGTGGTTCAAATGATACAGTGCTAGACTTGAGCAAAAGAAGTTGAGTGTGATTCCTAGAAATGTTGTTTGATGATACTTTTTGTCCTATTCATGACAGATAAAACTTTCATTAACTTATGTTATGTGTTCGTATAATTACTTCATTTAATGAAATAGCTAATATATATATATTACCTTTTTGAGAATATAATTTTAATGAAATAAACTGTAAAATTCTTCATATGTGAAAAAAAAGAAGTTGAGTGACAGTGCTGAGGCCCTGACTTCAAGTCTCAGTATTGCCCACCCCCCAAAAAAATAAAGAAAAAGGAGAGAGAGGGGGGTGGGGAGAAGAAAGAGAGAAAGTAAGAAAAGGAAGGAAGGAAGGAAGGAAGGAAGGAAGGAATGGTCAATGACCTGCTTTTCTTACCTGTAGAGAAATGCCCCAAACATCTAGAAATTCAGGTTGGGGCAAAGATAAAACAGCTATCTGTACATAACTCAGCTGCCACATCTCTCCGCCCCATTCACCCCCCCCCCGCCTGTCTAACCCTGAAAACACCCATGAAGTCAAGGAGCTGTGTAGGTCTCTCTCCCTTCAAGAGCACACACACTGTATTAGAGTATGTCCTTGTCTGTCTGTCTGTCTGTCTGTCTGTCTGTCTGTGCCTTTTTTGGGGGTCTGGTTGTCTGCTTGCCTGCTTGCTTACTTACTCCATAAAAACTCCACCAGAGTGACTCCTCCAGAAATTCTTATTCAATGATCGAAATCAAGGGTCCTAAGGGAAGAGTCCCTACATGGAAGGGTTAAAAAGTCACTAACCCTCACCTGTGTTTGGTGACAAGAAGAACTCCATACCAAGAGTCTACCTTAATACATGAGGGCAGGGCAGGGAAGGAATAATTTATTCAGGTGATCTAGTCAGTCACACTAATGGGTCTCTGGTTCCCCGTCCATGTCTCCCTCTATGTGTGTGTGTGTGTGGGTGTGTGTGTGTGTGTGTGTGTGTGTGTGTGTGTGTGAGTGTGTGTGTGTGTGTCTCAGATCTAGTTGGACTTGTGGATCTCTCACTCGCTCCCCCTTCCATCTCTTATTCTTTGTGTCTTTCCACCGGTCTCTGGGTCTCTGTCTCTCCTCTCAGTCTCTCTGTCTGTCTCTCCTGTGTCTCTGTCCTCTCCCCTCCCCCACCCCTTGCTTTTCTGTGTGGACTCAAGGAAGAACTGTATTTCAGGCCCAGTGGTCTCTGCTTACTCAGCTTGCCATCCTGGAACCCGCCAGAGGCAACTTCTTCCTTGGTGTCCCCGAAGGAAGGAGGGAGCAGGAACCGGTGCCCCAAAAGAGACTCTTATCTCCAATGAATCACCCGCCTGGCCACCCGCCCGCCCTTGTCAACCCACACAGAATATGAAAGCCACACATGAGCTCAGGAACATGCAAAGACTCAGTTTAGAGGAGTCTCATGTTGAACATGGAGACTCGGTCTGTAAACAAGATGGATGCCGCTGCCATCGCTGCTGCCATTTAGACCCGAGTTTTTAGGGAATCTGTCTACCACCCAGACACATTCCAGCCCACCTCCTTGAGAATGTCTCAAGGATGGATGGCTAATTTTATTCAATCATCATCTGGATTCCCGAAGGAGAAAATGCCTCTGCACCCCCCCCCTGCAGTTCCCTTCCCAAGGCCCCACATCTGGGGGGGGGGGAGAGAAAAAAAACAACAACCAAAAAGCATGTCAATAAGCCGGGCGCTGGTGGCTCACGCCTGTAATCCTAGCTACTTAGGAGGCTGAGATCTGAGGATCGCGGTTCAAAGCCAGCCCGGGCAGGAGAGACCGTGAGACTCCGATCTCCAATAAACCACCAGAAAACTGGAAGTGGTGCTGTAGCTCAAGTGGTTCAGCACTCGCCTTGAGCTGAAGAGCTGAGGGACAGCACCCAGGCCCAGAGTTCAAGCCCCACGGCCGACAAAAAAAAAAAAAAAAGCACGTATATAATAAGTGAATATACGTATATTTATATGTGTGTCTCACACTATGTATGAGTGTATATATATATATATATATATGTGTGTGTGTATGTATATATATGTATAAATAAATGAATATATGTGTGCTTATACATATATACGTATATGTATAAATAAATGAATATGTGTTTATATATGTATATGCATATAAACACATATATATGTATACATACATACATACTCACGCACAGGCATGCACACACATAGATATATATAGATATAGATATATATAGATGTATATCTATATCGATAGATAGATAGATAGATAGATAGATAGATAGATAGATAGATAGATAGAAAGATAGATAGATAGATAGATAGATAGATAGATAGATAGATAGATAGATAGATAGATAGATAGATAGATAGATAGATAGATATCACGTACATAGACATAAGTAGCGCTGTGGCTCAAATGGTACAGTGCTAGACTTGAGCCGAAAATGCTGAGTGCCTGAGTGACAGTCCTCAGGCCCTGACTTCAAGACCCAGGATTGCCCACCCCTCCAAAAAAATAGAGAAAAAGGAGAGAGAGAGAGAGAGAGGTGGTGGGAGAAGAAAGAAAGAAAGAAAGAAAGAAAGAAAGAAAGAAAGAAAGAAAGAAAGAAAGAAAGAAAGATGGAAAGAAGGAAAGATGGAAAGAAGGAAAGATGGAAAGAAGGAAAGAAAGAAGGAAGGAAGGAAGGAAGGAAGGAAGGAAGGAAGGAAGGAAGGAAGGAAGGAAGGAAGGAAGGAAGGGTCAATGACCCTGTTTCTCTTACCTATAATGAAATGCCCCAAACATCTAGAAATTCAGGTTGGGGCAAAGATAAAGCAACTAACTGTCTGTGCCTAACTCAGCTGCCACATTCCCTCCCCCCCCCCCGCTTTAACCTTGAAAACACCCATGAAGTCAAGGAGCTGCGTGGGTCTCTCTGTCTGTCTGTCTGTCTGTCTGTCTGTCTGTCTGTCTGTCTGTCTGTCTGTCTGCCTTTTTTGGGGGGGGGTCTGGTTGTCTGGTTGCCTGCTTGCCTGCTTGCCTGCTTGCTTACTCCATAAAACTCCACCAGAGTGACTCCTCCAGAAATTCTTATTCAATGATCGAAATCAAGGGTCCTAAGGGAAGAGTCCCTACATGGAAGAGTAAAAAGTCACTAACCCTCACCTGTGTTTGGTGACAAGAAGAACTCCATACCAATAGTCTACCTTAATACATGAGGTCAGGGCAGGGAAGGAATGATTTACTCAGTTGATCTAGTCAGTCACACTAATGGGTCTCTAGGGATCCCCCTCCATGTGTCCCTCTGTCTGTCTGTCAAACAAACAAAGAACTCTGTATGAGCGTGATAGGGAGAGAGAGGAGGCAATCCAAAGGTTTATACAGGAATATAACGAGCGTGAGGAAGCTACTCAAATAATGATAAAGGATTTGCATGAGCAGCTTGAGAATACTCAAACAGAAAGGCAGGAATGGCGTGAACAGGCTGAGAACACTCAAAGGGAAAAACAGGAATGGTATTAATGTGAGGAAGCAAAGCAAAGAGTAATACATGAATTGAGAGAGCAGGATGAGAATACACAAAGATCACTAAAGGCATTCATGGGATCCATTAACAAAGAGCTGAAGGAAGTCAGGGATACCAAAAAGGAATGCTGAATGGAACCCAACAGAAGGAATGGGAGTCCAAGGAAACCATGACCAATCAACTAAGTGATCTGAAAATAAACACTGAAAACCAAATTAAGGAAGTAAAGAAGTCCATACAAGATCTAAAACAAAGCTTCAACAATAAATTTGAAGCCATCAAAGCTGACCAATTAGAAGGAAAATTAATAAAAAAACAAAGTAGAAAGTCTTGCAGAAGATCGAAACTCGGGGATTAAAAACAGCCTAGATATTATAGAGAAAGAATGTACAACCATCCAAAACAAGTCCAAGAAATATGATAGATCTATCCAAACTTGGAAGATACCATCAGAAGGCCCAATCTAATGAGAATGGGTGTAGAGGAGCACCTAGAAACAGAAGTTAATGGTCTAGGAAATTTAACAGGACCCAATCAGAGAACATCCCACACATGCAAAAAGATAAGCATATTCAGATACAAGAAGCTTTTAGAAATCCATATAGACCAGACCAGACTAGGACATCCCACCATCACGTTATAATCTACACAGGATCAATTCAGGCCAAGGAAAAGATCATTAAAACTGTCAAAAAGAAAAGATTAATCCCCTATAAAGGGAAACCAATTAGAATCACCTCAGATTTCTCAGCAGAGACAATCAAAGCAAGAAGAGCCTGGAATGATGTATACCATGCCCTAAAAACAACTATCAACGAAAAATACTGTATCTAGCTAAACTCTCCTTCTCAACTGAAGGCCAAACAAAAACCTTCCATAGCAAAGAAAAATTGAAACAATACATCTCCACCAAAACTGCACTACAAAAGATTCTTAAAGATGTCTTACACACAGAAAACCAACAAGACCACAATAAATGCCAAGAAACTGCACTCAAACTGAGAATCCAAGAACCATAGGAAGAACGCATTTTTCACAGTCCCCAAGAAGGTAGATAACATGGTAGGAACTCCCAAATACCTGTCAGTCCTATCTATTAACATTAACAGACTTAATTAAAAAGCAAGATCTTTCTATCTGCTGCCTTCAGGAGTCACATCTTGCCAATAAAATCAAAGACATTTTCAATGTTAAAAGCTGAAACAAAATCTACCAAGCAAACAGCCACCATAAACAGGCGGGAATTGCAATTTTAATATCAGATAAAATAGACTTCAAATAAAAATTAGTGAGAAGAGATAAAGAAGGTCGCTACATACATATTAAGGGATCTCAACTTCAGGAGGAAATGACAATTCTAAATATCTATTCGCCAAACAACGGAGCACCCAAATTTATCCAAGAAACACTACTTTCCCTCAAATCCCACATAGATCCAAAGACATTAATTGTTGGGGATTTTAACACACCACTCTCCCCACTAGATATATCAACTCGGCAAAACTCAACAGAGAACCCGCAGATCTAAACAACTGTATAGATCAACAAGATTTAACAGACATCTACCGAATATTTCACTCAGCAGCATCAGAATTTAAATTTTTCTGAGCAGCACATGGAACATTTTCTAAAATAGAACACATTTTAGGCCACAAAGCAACCTTGTCCAAATTCAGAAACATTGAATTTATACCTTGCATTCTCTCTGACCACAAGGGAATAAAATTAGAACTCAACACCAAAAGCCACCAAAGAGAGTCATGTAACACATGGAGGGTGAACAAAACACTGAGGATTCATGAGTGGGTCTTGGAAGAGATTAGAAAGGAAATTCAAATGTTCATTCTATTACACAAAAATGAGCACACAAATTACCAGCTCCTCTGGGACACAGCAAAGGCTGTTCTCAGAGGCAAGATTATAGCTTCGAGTTCCTACATCAACAAATTGGAGACATCTGAAACCAAAAATTTAATGAGACATCTGAACCTCCTTGAAAAGAGCAGAAAGATAAACCCCAATGCAGTAGATGGAAAGAAATAATTAAAATTAAATCAGAATTAAATGAATTAAAATCCAAAATAACTATAGAAACAATCAACAAAATAAAGAATTGGTTCTTCGAAAAACTTAACAAAATTGACAGGCCCTTAGCAAATCTTATCAGAAAAAAAAGAGTACACACCCAAATAAATAAACTCAGAGATGAGAATGGTAACATCACCTCAGAAAAACTAAGATTCAGAACATTATAAGGGAATACTTCTCAAAACTTTATGCGAATAAATTTGAGAAACTGGCAGGAATGCACTTTTCCCTAGCAAATATTGACATGCCAAAACAAAACCAATATGAGTTAAACCATCTAAAAAAACCCATATCAAGCATTGAAATAGAAACAACAATAAAAGACCCCCCATTTAAGAAAAGTCCAGGACCAGATGGTTTTATAGCAGAATTCAACAAGGCCTTCAAAGCAGAGCTCAAACCAACACTCCTCCAACTCTTCAATGAAATTGAATGAGAAAGTTCACTTCCGAACACATTCTATGAAGCCATCATAACCCTCATCCCAAAACCAGTCAGGGACTCATCAAAGAAAGAGAACTATAGACCCATTTCTTTGATGAATATTGATGCAAAACTTCTCAACAAAATTTTGGCCAATCGACGTCAACAATTCATCCAAAAAATCATACAGTATGATCAAACAGAAATCATTTCAGGGATAAAAAGCTGGTTCAATATATGCAAATCAATTAATATTATTCATCACATCAACAAGAGCAAGGATAAGAACCACATGGTTATCTCAATAGATGCAGAGAAAGCATTCGACAAGATCCAACACCCCTTTATGATGAAGCTTTTAGAAAAATTAGGAATCCATGGAACATTCCTCAGTACAATAAAGGCTGTATATGACAAACCTATAGCCAGCTTTATAATTAATGGTGAAAAACTAAAGCCATTTCCTCTTAACTCAGGAATGAGACAAAGATGTCCACTCTCTCAACTTCTCTTCAATCTAGTATTAGAATACCTAGCTACAGCAATAAGATGCAAACATAAAGGGGATCTAAATAGGGAAAGAAGAAATAAAACTCTCCCTCTTTGTAGATGACATGATCTTGTATTTAAAGAATGCCATAAACTCCACTCCCAAATTACTCAAGCTGATCCAAAACTTTAGCAAAGTAGCAGGGTATAAAATTAACACCCCCAAATCAACGTCTTTTCTTTATGCCAAAAATGAGAAAAGTGTAGCTGAAATTAGGAAAGCAACTCCATTTGTAATAGCCCCACAAAAAATAAAATACCTAGGAATTAACTTGACCAAAGAAGTGAAGGACCTCTATGATGAAAACTTTAAAAACTTGAAAAAGGAAATCAAAACAGAATTTTGAAAATGGGAAAAACTCCCATGTTCCTGGATTGGAAAGATTAACATCGTGAAAATGGCAATACTTCCCCAGGCTATATACAAATTCAATGTGACACCTATCAAAATTCCAACCTCATTCTTCAAGGAAATAGAAGAGGCAATCCAAAAATTCATATGGAACAATAAAAGAATCCGAAAAGCAACAAAGCTCCTCAATCGAAAGTACTTTGCTGGAGGAATAACAATTCCAAATTTCAAACTCTACTATAAAGCCATAGTAATCAAAACAGCTTGGTACTGGCACAAGAACAGACCTCAGGACTAGTGGGATAGAATTGAAAACCCAAAAATGAAGCTTCAGACCTATAGCTATCTAATCTTCGATAAGGGAGGTAAAAAAATAGAATGGAACAAAGACAGCCTCTTTAGTAAATGGTGCTGGCAACATTTTTTTAACTACTTGTAGAAAACTAAAGCTAGATCCTTATATATCACCCTGAACCAGAATCAACTCCAAATGGATCAAAGACCTCGGAGTCAAAGCAGACACTCTGAAAACATTACAGGATGGAATAGGAGAAACGCTAGGTTTACTTGGCTCAGGCCGAAATTTTCTGAATAGAGACCCAGAAACAACAAATCAAAGATATGTTGGACAAATGGATTTTCATGAAGTTGCAGAGCTTCTGCATGGCAAAGGACATAGCTTACAAGATCAATAAAAAGCCCACCAATTGGGAGAAGATCTTCACTAGCCATACAACGGACAAGGGTCTCCTATCTAAAATATACTTGGAACTCCAAAAATTATATCACCCAACAACAAATCCTCGAAGAAACAACTGCCCAATAAATAAGTGGGCTAATCACTTAAAGAGAAACTTCTCTGAAGAAGAAAGAAGGATGGCCAATAGACACATGAATAAATCCTCAACCTCCCTATCCATAAAAGAAATGCAAATCAAAACAATATTAAGATACCATCTCACCACATTTAGCATGGCAAAAATCTAGAACTCTAATAACAACTGATGCTGGAGGGGATGTGGACAGAATGGAACCTTACTTCATTGTTAGTGTGAGTGTAAACTTCTTCAACCACTTTGGAAAGTAGTATGGAGGTACCTCAAAAGACTCCACATAGAGCTCCCCTATGACCCTGCTATCTCACTTTGGGGCATTTACTCAAATGTTTACAAACAAGACAACACTAAAGCTACCAGAACAACTATGTTTATTGCAACATTATTTACTATAGGTAAGATATGGAACCAACCCAGATGCCCCTCAGTAGATGAATGGATCAAGAAAATATGGTTTATAAACACAATGGAATTCTATGCCTCCATCAGAAAGAATGACATTGTCCCATTTGTTAGGAAATGGAAAGACTTTGAAAAAATTATATTAAGTGAAGTAAGCCAAGCCCAAAGAAACATAGGTCCCATGGTTTCCCTTATTTGCAATATCTAGTATATACATGAGTCAAGCAGAAATGGTCAGATAAGGTTATGCTAAGAAAATGATCTCTAAGATATGTATTTATTTTTTTCTTTCATGCATTTGTTTCTAGTGCATTTATAAGGTTATATCTTTGTTGCTTTGTATGTCCCTCCCCGACAGTATAACCTCTGCTTTCACTGTATTTGATGTCATAAAATTTGTGGAGGGAAGGTTAAAAAACAAGACTTTTAAGTGAGGATGCAGGTGGACCTGTTGCAACAATGAGAAGTACAAGTTGTCATGTCAAAAACGAACTTTACAACTTTGGTTGGGGGGGGGAATTAGGTAAGGGGGGGAGGCTGGGAAGGGATGGGGAGGGGAAACAAAGAGGAGGCTACAATGCTTGATAAGAAACGTACTAATTATGTTGACCATGTAATTGTAACCCCTCTGTACACTATTTACCCAATAAAATAAAAATAAAAAATTTAAAAAGGCTTCTCTGTATAAAACATCTAAAGACATCCGTATAGAAAGGTTTGCAAATATAAATAAGACAAAGCGCATTCTTTGGAGAGACTCTAAACGTGAGAAGACTGTGACAAATGCCTCCATTTAATTATTATTGAAGTAGGCCCTGAGAGAAGAATCGAGCTAGTACAGCTTCTGTCCAGGCTTTGCCTTTGTTTTAGGGATTTTAGGGAGAAAAAATAACACCTCTAAACAAGGTTAACTCGACCTTGGATTCAACCAGCCCTGTTCTTGGAATGGAAAGAATGTCTCTAGGTCCACCTCTCCTTTACAACTTAACCCACCTTCATTCTTCTGTTAAGGACTGACCGATTAAACAGATGGGTGTAATCTGTCTCATACTGGAGACTCCACCTATTGCTTACTTGTGTGTGGTCTAGTATGACCATACAATCATTTGTGTGTGTTACAGTTATGATCCCATTGGTCACCTGCGCATGACCAGGCTCGACCTTGTGAATATTGCCTTTAAAAACCTAAGGATGTGGGCTGCTCGGGGTCGCAGTTTCAGCTCCCGAGCCTGTGCTGTGGCCCTGGCTGGTCAGTGTAGGAACCTTCTCAATAAAGTTGCTTCTTTATTAACAACTTTGTTGTGGTGGGCTCTGTCACTCCGGACGACTAAGTGGGCTTGCTTGCCTGAGTAGGGTTCTTCCTACTACATTTAATGGGGGCTCATCCGGGATAAAGCTCTTAGCTGCTCCAACCTGAGGTGGACTGGGATCACCAGTCGGGAGGACATTGTGCGAGCACTTGGCTGTTGGACAGAAGTTCCGAGGAAAGCCTCGAGATAAGCGTGGTTGACCTAGGTAGAGAAGGTGCCAGAGTGAGGCCAAAAGTAGGGTGAGGCTCGATGCAGCAGAGTCCCCTATGGCCTAGGAGGTCCAGGGATGCCTGGACCCCTTAATTCCACCAGTCATAGCACTCCTAGTTTGACGGGGGGCATGCTTGTCGAGAAAATAGGTTGAGAAAAAAAGTAACTTTTGGTTTGGGGATCCCTCCTCGTTCTGTGTATAATTGTGTCTGTCTGTGTCTCATTGTTCTTTTACTTTTGCTTGCCATGTATGTAATTGGATTTACTTTACAGGAAAAATATGGGGCAAAGTGAGTCCACTCCCAGGACACCCCTAGACCTTGTCCTAGTTCGTTTAAAAACAAAAACTGCTGATTCTGCTTTTGTAACTTGCTTGTTTTTCAATTATGAAATTGCCACTGACCACCTGCAAGTGGCCCCAGTTAGATCTCAGCCTCAGGCCTTGGCTCAGAGGGTCTGAGCATGGGGGAGAACATGTCAGTCTGAGGGGACGGCTGTTACGGACTTTTATCCTTTGCCCCAAGTGTACTGGGAATTCTCCTCTGCCTTGGAAGGCCCTTGGGTCATCGTTTGCAGGAATCTAAAAGAAAAATTCTCCAGAGTTTAGTGGGGGGCGGGGGTTGAGTCCTCTGGTAAGTGAATGGTGGTGAGATGTCACCCCATTCACTGAGACCTGATTTTGTCTTTGTGGCCACTTCTCTGTCTTGTTTACTTCGGTGTGTTTTCTGTTCTGTTTCCAGAAGTAGGGAAGTTTGGGTGAGCATGGCAGGCTCATTTAGCAGAATCTGGATTCAGCTTGCTGAGTGGGAGCAACACAGAGTTCCGGTAGGGATAAACTGGGTCCCATTAGTCCCCAACTCAGCCTTTGGTTCTTGTCTCGCTGTTTTAGAATTGGTACCTTGGTTTTTGTGTTTATCTGTGTTTTTGATATTTATTTATTTGAACATCTCTGGGGGAATAAAAGTTCCAGCTGGGCTCGGTCACAGATCTGCTATGCCCACCCTCCCTGTGAGGCATGGAAAGTTATTGGGCTAGTTTGGTTCCCTTCAAGCCTCAGGCTGCATTTTCTCCTTGTGGAGGCTGCCGGCAGGGAGGGTGTAGAATGCTGTGTGCCTGATTTGGACTTTTTCAGCTACTCTTGACAAAGTAACAATTTGTAAAGTGCTCTTGTCTAAAATTCGATAAACAAATCTGGCCAGTTTAGTTTTAGGTGACCCCCTCCCCCAGCCGTCCTCCCACAGAAGGGTTTCAAAAGACTAATTAGTGAATTGCCTTGTTAAACAAGCAAGATCTGGGAAAATGAATCCCAACAAAGGTACCTAGTTTAAAAGAAATACTGTCTCAAATTTTTGTTTAAAAACTTTAGACGGTGAACGTACAACTGATTTTGATTTTTGTGTGCTTTAAGATCTGTGTGAGTGTTTTGTGTGTGTCTGTGAATGTGTTCAAAGATAAGAATTGTCAGCATGCTGTAACAATTGGGTGAGTTTAAATTTAAATTCAAAAGGTTATGAGGTTTGGACATTAACAAATTTTTTAAAGAATCTTCATAGTGTTTTAATGACTTTTTAAGGATTCTTTAACTTGAAAAATAGAAAATCTGGCATTTTAAAAACTAATATTTTAAAATGCATGAGACTGTTTATACTGTAATCAAGTTATCTGGCTTAACAAAAATGCATTGTCTATTTGGGATTTAGTTCCCTTGGCTAAACTTTGGGGATAAATATTAGAAATTTAAATGTAAAGGTTAGTTTAACCCTGTCAAAGACCATCCCTGTTCTGTCTGCCTAAAACTGTGTATTTCATTCATGAACCAACAGATGACCTGTCTTTAGAGGTAAGGGGTGAATAGGCAGAAGTGCAGTTCAGCTGGTCATGCATGGTGGGACAGGCCCTGGGAGGAGTCCATGCATGGTGAAAGAGGGCAAGCTGGCACAAACGCAGTTCATCTAACCCTAGAGTCGGTTTGGGTGTGTGCCCATTTCATAGAAGGTGCTGAGTGGCTCATCTTTGTTCTCTCTTTTCCCTGCAGATAGACACTGAAAACATGATGGTTAAAATGAGTGATGTGATGATCTGATTAGTATTGCTAAAGCTTCCCCTTGGATGTGTTAACATTAAAATTAGGAAGGCCTTAAAAAGAGGGTAAAAAGTTATTTGTACAATGTGGCTTACTTTCAATTATGTTCCACAATTAGGATATGTTCTTAAAAGTCATAAAGGTGTTAAGTCTAGCTTTTTGGTACAGTTATGGTGATTGTAATTTTTGCATTAAGGAAAAAAAATTGTCATTTGAGTTCAAGATTTTTAATGTGTATCTGTTTTAAAACAAGCAGCCAAGAGGCAATGAGTGACACTTGGCCTCAAGATTTCAAGGGATCTTTTCAAAATGAAAATGAAAACTAAAGTATAAAATAGTAAACGAGATTAATAAGCACCTTAAAAATTAGGAATAGATTTTTTGATATAAAGTTTAACAGTCAAATTGTTTTTAAAATTTGTCTCAAAGTGCACGGAGAAAAAATTAGGATTACCAAAAAGAATTGCTATTCTAGTTTGCTCTTATAGGTTTTTTTATGTTTCCAGCAAGCCCAGAGCAAAGCACAGAGGATTCTTACAAGTTTGTCCGATGTAACTTTGCCTCTTAAGTTCCAGGTAAGAGCATGCTTAAAAGCTACTTCTATGTTGACCACCTTGTTTCTTTTAATTGGAGCAAAGTGACCTTTTATGAGATTCATTGATCTGCAAACTGGTTCAAAGCCAGCCTGGGCAGAAAAAGGTCCTTGTGAGATTGTCACCTCTACTCAACCAGCAGGGTGCTGAAAAAGCAAGCAAAGTTGCTTTAGGACTCAAAGTGGCAGAGTGCTAGCTTTGAGCTGGAGAGCTGAAGGACAGCAGTCAGGCCCCGACTTCAAGTCCTGCGACCAGCTAAGGGAAATGCCAATGAGGCATTTATCCCAGTGTGGAGAAGACACTCCTGGGACAAAGCAATGGAGGAGCATCCAGAGGCAGTAACCACTGCTTGGATGGCAGAAATGTCAGATCCTAGAGTCATTTGTGCATGGCCCTTCAAAACTGGTCAGAGCCGGGAGATCATGGCAAGAGTTTGTAAGCATGCCTAATGTCCATGACTATCTACCTTGTAAGGGACAGGAACTTGCCAATCCTCTGTGGTACTAGTAAAAAGCTAATGTTATAAAATGTGGGGGATAGTTTAAATCTCAACCCCTTTATGTGCCAAAAGCTCTAATTGGCAGTAACTTTTGAGCTGACACCAGTTACACGAAATTCATCTGCTCAGAAAAATTTTGTAAACATGAGAGTGTGTTTCTATTGATATCTGTCTAAAGGCCGGCAAAGGTAACTTAGGCATTGTTTGGGTCACTAGAGATCACATTCCTAAGTCATCCAGAAATATGCTTTCTCAAACAGGAGTGCTAAACAAGCTATGCTGGTGTCGCTGGAGAAAAGGTCTGTGCAGTTGTCAGAAGTCAAATATTGTTCTTAATGACATCTAACCCTGATAGCCTCTTTGTAAAATAGGCTAAGGTTATAGGTTCCTGGCTAGGTAGGATCAACGCCCCTGAAGTCACCTTGAAGAAGTTACAGAAGATGGAGCTTCACCCTTCTACCCCCTTTTTACGATCAAGAGTCTAGAGTCAGTTTTGGAAAAATGAGGAAAAATATTTTTTTTTAGAAAAAGGCATAAAGAATAGTGTTAACAATTGTAGGTGTACAAGTGTGGAGACTGCATCTGTTAGAGATGGTTACAAGACTTAGTCTTCTGTGTCTATTTACAAAAATATCTGGTTGGTAATAAGTTGTGATTTTGGTAAATTGTCCTGGGCTATTGTCTAAATGTTCTTAAAAACCAACGTGGCCACAGCCTGCCAAGCCTATTTATTACTTGCATCCTTAACCAGTCTGTGTAGAAATTTGCAGCCCAGCATGAGGTAACAGTCCCTTGGAGCCACTGTGAGACCCTCTGCTGCTGCTGCTGCTGCTGCTGCTGCTGTATACCCTAATGGGTAAAGTTCAACGACGGCCTGACAGTCACCTGGAGGAACTCCTGCCTGATTCCATCACCTCAGTCGGCTTCGGGGTTAACAGCTGCTAAATCTAAGATCTTGTGGGACATTCTTTTGGGTGATATCCAGAAACCCTCTCTAATCCCACAGTGGATATGGGGACAAGGATATCACTGGCTTGCTTACCTTAGGCACTTCAGTGCATAGTGACTGGAAATCCACTCTATGGTTACAGCCTAGTTTGGCTCTGGTATGGTAATAACCTGAGTGTGTTATCAATGGAGGTATTACTCTTAGCCTTAAAATCTAGCAAGCTTCTGCATCACAGTGGTGCCTTAAGGCTGTTCTAAGATAAAGGTTCCACAAGCCAAAGAAAATTGGGCAGTTTTAAACTCTAACCACAAAGATGCTCAAGAAACTGAAAATAAGAGGAGGGTGGTAAAGAAAGCCTTGGGAAAGGAATTGGGAAAAAATTGGTATCCTCTGGATAAGAAAGGATTTGAAAAGTGAGGACTGTCTTTAAATGTGAAAGGAAAGAAGACAAACCTCAGAAAGTATAAGTATTTAGCAAATGGTATGAGTATGTCTTGAAATTGGAGCTTACGATAGAGCTGGTATAAAATTGTTAGCTGTGCTATACATAAAGTCCGGATTGGTGTACTGATGTGGAATATTCTTTGTCTTACCTATATGCCTACTGCAATCTAAATACTGGTTCAGTTAGAGCCGCCAAGTAGACTCACTGGCAGAGGTAGTTCTCTGAAATCGCCTGGAACTGGACTTCTCATGAAGCAAGGTAGCCTCTGTATTAGGGAAAGATTGGCCTTGGTTAGAAGAGTCTGAGGGACTGTGCCATGTTATCAGCCCCTCTTCTCATGGTCCCCATGGGCAACAACCCTAATAACTGCCCTGGATGGTGTAGTTCTCTTCCTTCTGACATTAAATGTAGGTCTCCATGGATGATGACCCTGATTTCAACTATTGCTGCCCACCTTGATTCTTACCTTCCTGATGCTATAAATTAGCACTTGTGTAATTAATGCATTAATGTCATTCATACAAAAGAGGATTGAGGCCATAAAATTAATGGAAATAGGAACTCAATATGATTCCATCCCAATGGAAAAATTGAGTCACTGATTTGACTCAGGAACAATAGGAATACCAATTGAAAGAGTAGTTTATGCCTCAGTCTCTTCTAAAATTGGATGCAATAATCCTAGGAACCTGATTGATCCTAATTAATAGTTTATTAAGCATGAAAAGAATAATATTCCTTTTATGGCAGTATAATAAATGACTAAGAGTTGGTAGAAATATACTAGGTGTCATTCAATCATAGCTAGACGGCTCTGGCACTCTTTACCAATATATATTTATTTGTATAGCACCGTCTGCCTATCCATGTATCACTGTTTTGGCCAAACCTGGGGCTGGATATCAGTATCTGGGAACCATCTGACAGCTTCATTGGCTAGAGGCTGCAATGCATCCAATCATCCATTCGTGAATTGGGCCTGGTAGGCCCTGAATTCAAATCCCAGCCAAAAATTTAATCTTGGAGTAAGAAGCCGAGTGTGACAAACATTTTCCTTTTATGGGAGAGTTCTTGCTGTCAGGCATGATGGAGAACATATCTACAAATCTGGATGCTATGTGATAGGATGTAAACAATGTTGTAAATGTAGAGGTGTCATCAGAGTAAATAAAATAATAGGAAAATAAATGAATAATACAAGAAATAAAATGAATAAGCACACCAAACACAATATAGACTGAATATCTGTATGGAAGTATAAATCCTATCTTTAAAATGAATATAAGGAGTATGTTTTCCAGGCCTGAGGCTTGAATTCAGGCCTAGGGAACAGACCTGAGTTTCTTGTCTTCAAGCATGGTCAGATTCTCTTCCCTCACAGTGCTGCATATTTACCCAGACCTTGAGTTCACATCCCAGGCCTGGCAGAAAAAATGGCATGAATTGCAAACCAGGGAGCTAAATAATTTTTTTAATTGCGGGCTGTTGGGGAAGCCATAGTTTTGCCTGGCAACATAGGCCTACAGTTCGAATCCCAGTTATGCCACTTCCAGATGGTGGGAGATCCTAAGAAACTGGTTCTCATCCACAGGAATAAGGATGGAATGTTATCAATGTCATGGTTGAATGAGATGCTCATGAGTGATACTCATATAAAATTAGACTTCATGATTTCAGTCAGCTGAGTGATTTTATTTAATATCATATGAAGCATTAAAATAATACTATTTTTCAGAAGGATGCAATAATTTCAGGACACTGATTTACTTAATAGTTTATTAAGGATGAAAATAATAACATTAATTACATGGAGCATAATAAATACCCAAGAATTGTAGAAATGTAGTCTATATAACTGAATACTGGATAGACATCTCTGGCACTCTATAAACACATACATTTATTAGGGTACTACCATCTGTGTGTCAATCTGTTCTTATTTTCTCAACCCCTGGGGTTCAATCTAAGGTCCTGGGAACTGCCTATCAGGATAGCATGCTGACCCTCATCCTTTCTTGATTTTGTCCCTGTAGGCCGTGAATTCAAATGCCAGCACTCCCAAACAATGAACGTGGAGCAAGAAGCTGATGGTGACACATGTTTCTTTTTCTGTGAAAGTCCTGGGTGTCAGGAATAAGTGGAATACAGATGCAGACCTATATCCTATTTAATCATGTTATCAATGTTCTATGTGCCATAATAGTCAATAAAGTAAAGTCATTACATGAATGAAACAAAAAATAAAATGAATAACTACACTGAACACAATATGGAATCAACATATGTATATAAATATAAATCATATATTTAAAATGTACATGAATAGGTTGTTTTCTAGTGCTGGGGATCGATTTCAGACCTAAGGAGCACACATGAATTTCTTCACTTCAAGGAGGCCAGCTTCCCCTTTCCACACTGTGCACCAGAGTTACCCAGACCAAGAGTTGCAATCCCAGTCCTTGAAGAAAAAATAGCAATTTTATACTATGTTATGCCCAATTCTTAGGTATTTCATTCTGCCTACATTTAATGAATGTGATTGTTTAAATGCTAAATAAAGTATGGATTAAAATCGATCAACATCCTTTACTATAATTGTGTACAATTTTATCCTAGAATCATTCAAGAACTGTCCATTCAGTCATAACATACATCACATTCCATTGGTATTCATATAGATAGTAATGAGTTTCTAAGGATCTCCTGCCATTTGGAGGTGGCAGGACCAGGATTTGAACTGTGGGCTCCAGCTCCCACCATTTTAACCTGTGGATAGGGAACTCACTTGTCTGTCCAAGAACAGCAAGATTAATGATTAGGCAGGCACCAGTGGCTCTCAGCAGTCCTCCTTGACACTTACAAGTCTGTGAAGGGAGGATCATGGTCAAATTCACCGTAGGCAGGAAAGTCCTTGAGACCCCTGTCCAACTTCAGTGCCAACAAAGACAGAAGTAGAGCAGTGTAGCTCTTGTGGTAGAGGGCTAGCCTTGAGCAAAAGCAGCTCACAGACTGTGCCCAGATCCTGAGTTCAAGGTCCGGGACTGGCAACAAACAGACATATACAACAATCTGTGCAGCCATCCAGCTAAAGCAGGTCATCCTCTTGTCCCCAACAGAATTGGAAAGAGTTCCCTGGGAAAGGGGCTGGGGGAGCCTCTGTCATCTTGACTCTGACCGTGCTGCCTACATCACAGGATTCCAGCCACACCTCATTCTTTCATAGTTCTTTCTGACCAATGGGATACAATAATGGTGGCCACCCCACATTCAATGTTGCCAAGCATCAAGTTCCCCTCTGTTGGTTGACACCACCACCAGCAGTTGAGGAAGGTAGAGGTGGCTGAGTGGTGAGCTAGAAACATGAGGCAAATTTGGAGTACAGTAGGAAATTGACGTCCTTGTCAGCGAGTGGGAGAATAGAGGATTTCCCAGAGCCTGGGAATGTGGCCAGCCCACCTTTCCCATTCCAGTGCTCAGATGTCTGAAACAACAAGACTCCATTAGAGAGCTGTGGGCAAGAAACTACTGCCAGAACACTGGCAAAAGAATCCTCCCATTAGACTTGCAACATTCAAAAAAACACCAAACATGAAAAAGGGAGGGATCCTCAAGACAAACAGCCAAAGGTGATGCTGACTGGGGGCCTCCCCTGCCTTTGGACACAGTCACAGCCAACAGGGTCAAGAATATCAAGGGTTGCGATACCACCAAGGATCTGCAGAGGCGCTAGCGACACATGGTGCCCACCCTGGACTGCAGCAAAAGAGGAAAACCAGACACTCTGTGCCAAGATCCAACCACTGAAGCAGGAAAAGACAGACCTGCAGGATCGACTGGAGAAAGAGAGGGACAATATAGCTGAGGTGCACGAAGAACCAAAAACAGAGCTAGAGATCCACAAGCCACCCATACAGAGGTTGGTTTCTGCAGAAAGTGATTTACAATCTGCAACGGCCTAAGTGAAGCAGGTTGGCCAATGACAGAGAAATGGAGCAAGAAGTTCTCACCTGCCACCTGCAGGCCACAGAGTGGCGCATGGTGGAGTTGGAGATGGCCACTTCTGCCGTCACTGCTGCACAGAAGGAGATCGAAATGTTCTTCGAACAGCTGAATGATGTGACACTTCAGCTCGAGGAAAAGACCAGAAGCTTCAATGATCTGGAGCAAGTGAATACAGTGTTGCAGGAGAAGCTGGAAGCACTCTGGACACAGAAGAGTAACAGGAAGAACAGAATCTGCAAGTTACAACAAGTGCTGGAGGAGTGGGAGGTACTGAAGAGACTACTGGACAACCTAAGCTTTATGGTGACCTCAGAAAATCTGGAGAGAGACACCTTCACAGAGAACCTGTGCATTGAGAGTTCCTCATGGAAGGAGGAGGCTTAGTGGCTGACTGACCAGGTGAACCAACTGACAGAGGAGAAGGAGAGAAGGGAGAGGCAGGTACTGGACCTAGAGAATGAGCTGGGGGAACTGAGAAGGAAGCTGATAGAGCCATCTCAGGCTGAGCGACAGTTGCAGGCCCAGGCCTACCACATGCAGATGGAGTTGAAAAACCTGGAGGAACAAGGTCATATCCAGGTCAAGGAAAACCAGAGGCTCTGTCTCTAGAATGCGGAGCAGTGGGAGCAACTATGGAGACTGGAGGATAAGGCCCACGGTCGGCAAGAGATCCCTGAGACCCCCATGATGCACATGTGTGTGTGACCCATAGCCAGAGGAATAGCTGGCCCTGCTGTGGGATGCTCTCCACAGGGTGATTGGAGAAATGGAGGAGCTCACAAGCATCCTGAACTCAGAGCAGCAGGTGAAGAAACGTCTGTGGGAACAGCTAGATCACTTAGAGGAGAAGATAGAAGAATGGAAAGAGGTGTCCAAGAGAGAGAGCCATGTGGCTTGGGAGCTGCAGGAGCAGCAGGAGCAGTCCCTGGCCCAGCTGCAGGAGCTCAGAGCCACCTGTCAGCAGCACATTGCCTCCAATAAGCGGCTGAACTCTGAGAAGGAGGCCCTGTAGCAGCACCTGCAGAAGCAAACCAAGCTGCTGGATCAGCTGAAACAAGTGCAAGGCCAAACCAACTGGGGGGACCAGGTGGTGCGCCCAAAGTGGCAGGAAATGCTCAAGTGCTTGGGAGCCACCAGAGCACAGGAGGAGTGCCTGCAGGCCCAGCTGAGCTTCCTGGCTTTCCCTAGGGAAGGGAAAGCCATGAGCCCTGGAGAAGCAAAAGGTGAGGAGGTAACTCCCCGAGACGTGACCAAGCAGAGGCTGGAAACATCCCCCAGACTGAGAGGGATTTGGCTCTCCGAGCACTCTCGGAGGCTAAGATCCACAGGGGGAAACCCCTGCTACAGGAGCGGTGGCCCTGCTTCAGGTGACCAGCCCACCCGGCAGCACAGTGCCAGAAAGAGCTGGAGCCACAGGAACCCCGCTCCATGAGCTGCCACCACAGCAGGCGTAGGGATAGGAAGTGGGACACGTGGGCATCCAAGAAAAAAATCTGCTATGTCCATGACCTGCATGATGAGGTGGACTTCCATAGTCCAGCAGATAATCTGCACCATCGATGCACCGAGCTGTTGGCACACAACTGCACTGTCGAGGAGTCCCTCATGGGGTGTAAAGAGCAGACATTCGTCCGGGATGAGCTGTGTTGGGAGAAAGCTGAGCACATGTGCTGGCTCTCCCAGGAGAAGATGGAGAACAGAGAGCTGCAGGAGCTGCTGCCGCTCCTTGCAGTGGAAAGCACGAACAGCAGGCTCCAGCCCCTGCCATCACCAATGCTTCAAATGCCTCAGGCTCTGTGGTGGGCGAAAGGAGGGAGGAGCAGAAAGGTTTTGAAAATTTGCAACTTCAAGTCACCTTGGAAACTGCCAGAGAAGAGGTCGGAGTTCCCGACCCCGTAGATAACTCCCCCATGGAGCACGTCCTGCAGCAGATGCCCCACACCCAGAGTAGCCTGCAGCTGGTGGGCTTGGGCAAGGAGTGCTCTCTTCCTTTCTTCTGTAGACTGATCTGGATGATGACTCTCTATATGACATATTGACATTCAAAAGCCTAAGCAGCCAACAGAAGTAGATGGCCAGATGGCCTTCTCTCAGGCCTTCATCTGCCACGAGATGGGATGGATAAACTGTCGGTCAGGTAGGGCAAAGGCTGCTAGGTTGCGACCCAAATTCAAAGGACATCTAATGGCACATTGGTGTCCAGGGAAGAGACCCATGTTATGCTTATCACAAACAATAAATTGTTTTGAAAGGTAAGAAAAGCCTCCAAAAAAGCCTGGTCACTGTCCCTGAGCTCTTTTGGTCAAGGCTGGCACTCTACTAGTTGAGCCCCACCTCCCCTTCAAGCTTTTTCTGTATGGAATTGAACCCAGGGTATCAGTCATTCTAGGCAACCATCTACCACTAAGCCACATTCTCAACTAGGATGATTCCTCTCCCCCCCCCCAAACCCACATGGCCATTCCTCAGATAAATAGGAAGTAGGGACTAGGATAAATATGAAGCACAAGTCTGGTTCACACGGAAATACTCCTCTGCCCCCTCTTTGATCCACTTAATTGAACTTTCTATTCTAACATTTAGGGATGAGAGAGGGAGAGGTGAGTCCCGAGAGAGGAGTACCACGAGCAGTGGCCCTGTGAGCCCCACAGCCTACCTCACACTAGTGGTTTCTAGATTCCAATCTTACCTGATTCAATGTGGAGTCTACACTATCTCTCTACCACTTCAAGACTCAGGATGAAGTAAAGGCTACCCCTGACTTCAGCCCACACACAAGGTAGAAGCTCCTAATCCCAGACTGACTTTCACCTCTGACTTCCCCGAGTTAGGCTGGACCCACCACTCATCAAAATGTTGGCAGTGATGATCTTATGGATGGAATCCAGGAAGAAGGTCTATGGCAAAGAGCAGAAGCAGCATGGTGAGAAGGGTGGAAGGAGGCAGGGTGATTGCTCTGGGATCTTCCTCCTTGGAGCCCTCCCATCAAGCCAAAGCCATGCTGACCCAAAGCATGGAAAAGGCCAGGGTGTGAGATCAAACAAGATTCATTTCAGGGATGCAAAGCTGGTTCAATATACGCAAACCAATTAATATTATTCATCACATCAAGAGGAGCAAGAATAAGAACCACATGATTATCTCAATAGATGCAGAAAAAGCATTCGACAAGATCCAACACATCTTTATGATGAAGGTTTTGGAAAAATTAGGAATCCATGGAACATTCCTCAATACAATAAAGGCTGTATATGACAAACCTACAGCCAGCATTATACTTAATGGTAAAAAACTAAAGCCATTTCCTCTTAACTCAGGAACAAGACAAGGATGTCCACACTCTCCACTTCTCTTCAATCTAGTATTAGAATGCCTAGCTACAGCAATAAGACAAGATGCAAACATAAAGGGGATTCAAATAGGGAAAGAAGAAATAAAACCCTCCCTCTTTGCAGATGACATGATCTTGTATTTAAAGAATGCCATAGACTCCACTCCCAAATTACTCAAGCTGATTCAAAACTTCGGCAAAGTAGCAGGTTATAAAATTAACCCCCCAAAATCAATGGCTTTTCTGTATGCCAACAAATAGAAAAGTGTGTCTGAAATTAGGAAAGCAACTCCATATGTAATAGCCCCACAAAAAATAAAATACCTAGGAATTAACTTAACTGAAGAAGTGAAGGACTTCTATGATGAAAACTTTAAAATCTTGAAAAATGAAATCAAAACTGAACTTAGAAAATGACAAAACCTCCCATGCTTTTGGATTGGAAAGATTAACATTGAGAAAATGGCAATACTTCCCAAGGCTATCTACAAATTCAACGCGATACCTATCAAAATTCCAACGTCACTCTTCAAGGAAATAGAAGAGGCAATCCAAAAATTCATATGGAACAATAAAGAATCCGAATAGTAAAAATGCTCCTCAAGGGAAAGAACACTGCTGGAGGAATATCAATACCAAATTTCACAGTCTACTATAAAGCCATAGTAATCAAAACAGCTTGGTATTGGCATAAGAACAGACCTCAGGACCAATGGAATAGAATTTAAAACCAAGAAATGAACCTACAGACATATAGCCATCTAATTTTCGATAATGGAGCTAAAAAAATAGAATGGAAGAAAGACAGCCTCTTCAGTAAATGGTGCTGGCAAAATTGGTTAACTACTTGTAGAAAACTAAAGCTAGATCCATATATATCACCCTGCATCAGAATCAACTCCAAATGGATCAAATACCTCGGAGTCAAAGCATACATTCTGAAAACATTACAGGATGGAATAGGAGAAACCCTAGGTCTCCTTGGCTCAGGCCGAAATTTTCTTAATAGAGACCGGGAAACACAACAAATCAAAGAAAGGTTGGACAAATGGGATTGCATAAAGTTGCAGAGCTTCTGCATGGCAAAGGACATAGCTAGCAAGATCAATAGAAAGCCCACGGATTGGGAGAAGATCTTCACTAGCCATACAACGGACAAGTGTCTCATAGCTAAAATATACTTGGAACTCAAAAAATTAAATCCCCCAACAACAAATCCTCAATGAAACAACTGCCCAATAAATAAGTGGGCTAAAGACGTGAAGAGAAACTTCTCTGAAGAAGAAAGAAGTAGGGACAGTAGACACATGAAGAAATCCTCAACCTCCCTAGCCATAAAAGAAATGCAAATCAAAACAACATTGAGATACCACCTTACCCCAGTTAGAATGGCTATAATCAAGAACTCTAACAACAACAGATGCTGGAGGTGCTGTGGACAGAAAGGAACCTTACTTCATTGTTGGTGGGAGTGTAAACTTGTTCAACCACTTTGGAAAGCAGTATGGAGGTTCCTCAAAAGACTTCACATAGAACTCCTCTATGATCCAGCAATCCCACTTTTGGGCATTTACCCAAATGTTTACAAACAAGACCACACTAAAGCTACCAGCACAACTATGTTTATCCCAGCATTATTTACCATAGCTAAGATATGGAACCGACCCAGATGCCCCTCAGATAGATGAATGGATCAAGAATATGTGGTTTATAAACACAATGGAATTCTATGCCTCCATCAGAAAGAATGACATTTCCCCATTTGTTAGGAAATGGAAAGACTTGGAAAAATTATATTAACTGATGTAAGCCAAGCCCAAAGAAACATAGGTCCCATGGTTTCCCTTATTTTCAATACCTAGTATATGTATGAGTCAAGCGGAAAAGGTCAGATAATGTGATGTTAGGAAAATGAACCCTTAAATATGTATTTTAATGTTTTTTTTATTTCATGCATGTGTTTCTAACGCAATTATAAGATTATTTCTTTGTTGCTTTTTATGTCCCTCCCCCACAGTCTAACCCCTGCTTCCACTATATTTGATGTCGTTATAAACTGTGTAGGAGATGGGGAAAAACAATTCGTTTAAGGATACAGATGGACCTGTTGCAACAATGAGAAGTACAAGTTGTCATGTCGAAAACGAGCTTTACAACATTGGTTGGGGGGAGGATTCGGTGGGGGGGGGAGGCTGGGAAGGGATGTGAAGGGTAAACAAAGGAGGAGGCTGCAATGCTTGATAAGATATATACGCATTATCCTGCCCACGTAATTTTAACCCCTATGTACAATATGTTCACAAAAATAATAAAATGAAATGAAGAAAAAAAAAGATGGAGGAGTACAGGACTAAAGGATGTACTCCTTTGTCTTGGAACACTTGAAAATTCCAATTATATTTGGCCCATACCAATCTCAAAGTCAATGTGTAATGCCTCTCATTGTCGTTGTCCATGAGCACTGTCCCTGAGCTCTTTTTCTCAAGGCTGGCACTCTATCACTTGATCCACAGGGACACTTCTTGTTTTATGATGATTCATTGAGGATTAGAGACTCACACAGTTTCATGCCCCAGATGGCTTGGCACCATGATCCTCCAGATCTTAGCTTCCTGAGTATCTAGGATCTCAGGTATGAGCCACCAGTGCCCAGCGTGTGAGGCCTTTTGAATACATCTTGGAAAGACTGTGAAAGGAGCCTCAAAGGGCCTGGATAGACCACGACACAATCAAGGAGCTGGGATGGGGAAAGGCTGACCTTCTAGCCTTTCTGTTGCCCAAAATTAAAGATGCCACGTGGTGGTGTATGCATCGAACACCTACGTCAACAGCCATCAGGCTTAGTGGGGAAAAGGTAGAGAATACCCAAAGAATGCAGTGTAGAAATCTCTGATTTTGTATGCATGTGGTGTGTGTGTGTGTGTGTGTGTGTGTGTGTGTGTGTGTGTGTGTGTGTGTGTGTGTGTGTGTGTGTGTGTGTGTGTGTGTGAACTCAGGGCCTAGGCTCTATCCCTGAGTTTTCTATTTTTTTTCAATGTATGTCATTTTACTTTTATTTATTTATTTTTATTGTAAAGATGCTATACAGAGGGTTACAGTTACGTGAGTGAGGTAATGTGTACATTTCCTCTTGAACATTGTTACCCCCTCCATTGTTTTTCCCCTACCATCCTTTCCCTCCCTACCTTCCCCAAGGTTCTTTTTTTTTATTGTGATTAAGTGATTACATAATTTCTGGAATTTCACAGTATTGTGGAATAATGATGCTCATTTAAAGTCACAAGGTCATTCTAACTTTCCTGGAGCAAATTGTCTATCACAGTCTATAACATATACAGTGTTATTATGTTATACACCATACATGTGATCAGCAGCATGAGGATATTTAGTAGTGGTTCGACCAGATGAGTGGGAGTTCTTTGTTTCCTAAGTCCTGTTGGTTTTTTCGTATCACCTAACATTTTGGATTTAGCATCCACTTATCAGGGAGACCATGTACCGTTTGTCTCTTTGCTCTTGGCTTACCTCGCTCAACATGATTCCTTCTAGCTCCATCCATTTCCCTGCAAATGCCATTATTTTGTCATTTCTAATGGCTGCATAATACTCCATTGTGTATAGATACCACAATTTTTGGATCCATTCATCTGTGTTGGGGCAGCTGGGTTGTTTCCATATCCTAGCTATTGTGAACAGTGCTGCACTAAACATGGAGGTGCACATGTCCTTGTATATTGGTTCCTGTTGTTCAGGGAAGATTCCTAGAAGTGGTATGACTGGATTGTAAGGGAGGTCAATCTTTAGCTTTCTAAGGACCCTCCAGACTGCTTTCCAAAGTGGTTGTATAAGTGTACATTCCCACCAGCAGTGTATTAGGGTTCCTCTTTCCCTACATCCCCTCCAGCATTTGTCGTTGGCTGATTTGTGGATGTGGGACATTCTGACTGGGGTAAGGTGTTATCTCAGGGTTGTCTTTATTTGCATTTCCTTCACCACCAGGGATGATGAACATTTCCTCATGTGTTTCTTTGCCATTTTTATTTCTTCATTTGAGAAATCCCTCTTTAGTTCCCTTGCCCATTTAGTAATTGGTTTGTTAGGTTTGGGAGGGATTAGTTTCTTGAGTTCCTTGTATATACAGGATGTTAACCCCTTGTCTGATATATTGCTGGTAAATATTTTTTCCCAATTAGTTGGTTGTCTTTCTAGCTTGGGTGCGATAGATTTAGCTGTGCAGAAGCTTTTTATTTTAAGGTAGTCCCATTTGTCGAGTCTCTCTCCAACTTGTTGTGACCCTGGGACTCTGTACAGGAAGTTCCTTCCTGTGCCTATTAGTTCAAGTGTTTCTCCTACTCTGTCTTGCAGTAGTTTCAGAGATTCAGGTTTAATGTTAAGGTCTTTAATCAATTTTGAATTGATGTTGGTGCATGGTGATATGCTGGGGTCCACTTTTAGTTTTCTGCATGTGGCCACCCAGTTTCCCCAGCACCAGTGGTTGAAGAGGCTGTGTTTCTTCCATTGTATGTCTTTGGCTCCTTTGTTGAATATCAGCTGGCTGTAGGCCTGTAGATTTATTTCTGGATCTTCTATTCTGTTCCATTGGTCTTCAGGTATGTTTTTGTGCCAGTACCATGCTGTCTTTGTTATTATAGCTCTGTAGTATAGTTTGAAGTTCGGCATGGATAGCCCTCCCATATTGTCTTTATCCCCCAGAATTGTTTTGGCTATTCTAGGTCTTTTGTTGTTCCATATGAATTATTGGACTGTTTTCTGTATTTCAGTGATGTAGGTCATTGGGATTTTAATAGGAATTGCATTGAATTAGTTTTGGAAGTATTACCATCTTTACTATATTAAGTCGGCCTATCCAAGAGCATGGGAGGTCTTTCCATTTCCTAGTGTCTTCTGCAATTTCTTTCTTTAACTTTTTATAGTTTTCATTAAATAGTTCTTTTACATCTTTGTTTAGGTTAATTCCTAAGTATTTTATTTTGGGGGAGGTTATTGTGTCCCTGAGTTTTCTTGTTCAAGGCTAATGTTCTGCGACCTGAGCCACAGCCCCACTTGCCTTTTGATGGTTAATTGTAAGTAAGAGTCTCAAGGACTTTGGTGGGGCTCCAGGGAAGGAAGAGAAAACACAACTCTGGTGGGCAACCCCTGCCCCCTGGTGGCCAGATGCGGGATATGCAGCCCCATGCCATTGTTTTCTAGACTTCAATTTTGGGAAGTGACCAGGGCCAAGCTGACTTTTATTCACCCTGAGTGCTAATGCCCGAGCAGGTCTGTTCACCCTAGGCAATGAGAGCTCCAGGAGGCCCAGCACCCAGGGGCACAAGGAAAGGAGAGGTCAGTTCCAGGCCGAGCTAAGAGCCTTTGCCCACAGACACCCCAACTTGGCCTTCCCTTCCTGATCACCATAAGACCTGTCAAAGAACAACCCCAAAAGATAAAATTGAAGCTATGGCTCCAAGTTCTAGAGCTCCAAGAGCTCTAGCATTGAACCAAAGAGCTCAGGGAAAGGGACCCCAGTTCAAGACCCCCAGTTGACTCTCCCCCATAAAACACAGGTTGGCTAACGTAAACTAGTAGGATTTTTGAAGTGTTTCTGAAGAATGGTGATACTGAAGAAAACACCCTAATTCTAATGACAGCTGAACTTGTGACATACAGCTATGTGCTGAGTCGTTCACAGGGTGCTGTTTGCTGGGGCTTTTCCACATTGGGGTTTTGTGCTGAGTCCTCAAAAAGGTTCTGTTTGCTGAGTCATCCCAAATGGTTCTATGTGCTGAGTCCATTACATAACGAACTATATGATGAGTCCTTCAAAAGGTGTGGTGTGCTAATTCATCCCAAAGGCTGATGCTATGTGCTGAGCCCTTGAGAAGAGAGGGATGAGGTGAATTTTTCAAGTACTGTGTGCGAAGTCCTTTACACAGGGTGCTCTGTACTGTCCTTCAAATGGTGCTGTGTGGTGAATCGTTTGTCAGTGTGGTATGTGCCAAGTCCTTCTACAGGGTGGTATGTGCTGAGTACTTCAAAATTGTGCTATGTGCTGAGTCATTTGAAGGGTGCTGTGAACTGTTTTACACAGGGTGCTACATACTCAGCCCTTCAAAGGGGGCTGTGGGTGCTCTTAACACAGGGTGCTATGTACTGAGTCCCTGGGAAAGAGTGCTACACGCTGAGTTTTTCAAAGCATGCCATGTGCTGAGTCCTTCACACTGCGGGCTATGGACTCCCTCCTTCAAAGTGTGCTGTGCTGTGTGCTGAGTACTTTACACAAGATACTATATGCTGAGTCCTTCAAAGGGAGCTGTGTGCTGAATCCTTTTTTTTAAAATTTTATTTTATTTTATTTGTGAACATACTGTACAGAGTGGTTACAATTACATGGGCAGGATAATGTATACATTTCTTGCCAAGCATTGCAGCCTCCTCCTTTATTTACCCTTCACATCCCTTCCCAGCCTCCTCCCTCCCCACCCCAATCCCAATCCTTCCCTTCCCCCCCCCCCACCGCACCGACGTTGTAAAGCTCATTTTGGACGTGACAACTTGTACTTCTCATTGTTGCAACAGGTCCACCTGTATGTGCTGAATCCTTTACACAGGGTGCTTTATGCTGTTTTTTGAAGTGTGCTGTGTGCTGAGTCATCTCAAAGGGTGCTATGTTCTGAGTCCTTGAGAGGTTGTTATCCCCAACAGTCACACACACACACATACACACACACACACACACACACACACACATACACACACACGAGGGTCACTGTGTACCTGGTTGCTGTGTGGAGTGGAGGGAGATGAAGGAGAGTCTCCTCCACCAGCGGGGCTAGGGGAGAATCAATTCCCTGGGAAGGGACTGGGGTTGGGGGGGGGAGTGCTGAGCTGTGGTGAGGCTGCAATTGCCATGGCCTGGAAGCCTTAGGGCCCAATCAGGGCTGGGCTTGTAGGCAAGGGTGGGGTGAGGGTCCTAGCAGAAGAGTGGACATGGCCAAGGGAAGGAGAGGGCAGGGGCTAGGGCTCACTGAGATGGCAGCAGTGCCCAGGGGCATGGGGGAAGCACTGGGGGAGGGGCAGGCACAAGGTGGCACAAGTTGGCCCAGGAGAGGAGTGGGGGCAGAGAGAGAGAGAGGAGAGAAAAGAGCAAGCACACGCATAAGGGCAAGCAGTTTCATCATCTGGCGGCCTCCCCAAACATTGCACAAGTCCTGGTGGGGAGCACAGAGCATATGGAGCTGGCACAGCAGGCCCACTGCCACGGGTAGCCATGAGGAGGCGTGGTGGCCATGGCAGCCCTGAGACTGAGGTCCCAGTGTAGTGAGAACGGAGGTGATGGTGGCAGGGTCGGCCTTGGAAGAGGAGGAGGAGCAGAGGCCTCGTGTAGCCCCTCTATGTTTCCACAGATACACCTGCCTCCTCCCAGCAGCATGGAGTGTCAAACATAGCACTTTCATCTTGGCCCCGCATTGTCTCTCACAGTTACCCAACAGAGATGGCACACCCCTGGCCGGTTTTCAGCCCCGACCCGGTCCCAGCCCTCAGTCCTTGGACTCCAGGCCCACATGCACACAAAGCCACTGAGTACAGCTTCTCCCAGCAGCACAGGTGAGTGGCTGCCAAGGGCCCACAACCTGTGAACCCTCCCGCCCCACTTCTTCCCCCGCTGACATGGACCCATGCCTCTTGCCTCCCCTCTCCCATCCTTCTCTCGCTGGTGTCGCACCCCACAGTCCGCCATGGCCCTGCCACAAATGTGCCCCAGAGGTGCAGGGTGGGGGTGGGTGTCGACCCGGGGATCCCACACCCATCCCTAGTGGCCAGTGTCCCAGGAAACGGGAAGATGCAGGAAAGAGTGAGAAGGGGGCGCAACAGAGCCCCTGGCCTGGAGCAGTGGGAGCAACACAGCTGTGCATCTGCACCCTTCTTCTCCCTGGTGGGAACCTGGTGGCTTTAGTCAGAGGTGGGGAGCAGCACCTCTCCTGCCTTCCTGGGACTTTTCCTTTTTGCTGGGGGTGGTGGGTGTTGGATGGAGAAGATGGGCCCTCCTTGCTGTGTGAGCCCTTGTCTTTTGTGCTCGGTCACCCTTTCCTTTGAGGAGGGTCCCAGAAGAGCCCACTAGGGAGGTGAGGGCATTGGGGGTCAGATAGAAGGTGAATATCTGGGAGGAACACACCCATTCTGACACACATACACTCGGAGTGTTCTCCCCCATCCCAGCTGTCAACAGTCCTCACAGGGTGATCACATTTCCTAGCTCTGCCAGAATTTGCTGGTGCTCCAGGTCCATCTGGTCTCCTAGTCCTCCCCAAGAATCCACCAAGTCACCCAGACTCACCTAGGCTGGAAGTAGGGAGTCCATCCACGTATGTAGCCTTTAGGATCCCATACATTTCCCCAACACTGACCCCACCCCAGGTCAGACACACCTCTGGGGCACTATGACCCCCTGCTTGTTTTCAGTCCTGGCTCTGAGGAGCCACCAATCTCAGGACAACACCCAGCATCCTGACCTGAGGTTTTGGTGAATGGGGAGTCAAGGCTGGTTGTTCCCAAGAGAAAGGGTCTGGCCCTGGAGAAAGGGAGAGGCAGGGTGGTTCAACATCATTAGAGCGGTGCTTCCTTGGGTCAAGCCCCAGTTCTGACAACGGAATCCCCATGCTCCAGCTTGCACCTTGTCCCAGAGGAGGAACAAGAAATCTCAGGAGAGGCACTGCTCTGAGTCTGTTTGTGTGTGTGTTTGTGTGTGTGTGTGTGTGTGTGTGTGTGTGTGTGTGTGTGTTCACGCGCAAGAGAGAGAGAGAGAGAGAGAGAGAGAGAGAGAGAGAGAGAGAGAGAGAGAGAGAGAGAGAGAGAGAGAGAGAGAGAGAGAGAGAGAGAGAGAGAGAGAGAGAGAGAGAGAATCATCTTTCCCTTATACAAGTAGACTGTGCTCAGGTGAGTGATCAGTTGGCAAATTGCAGGTACTGCATGGATTAGTCTTCTGTCACAGTCTGGATGTGTGTGTGTTGGGAGAGCAGGGAGATGAGAAAAAATGAAAATATATTTAAGTCATCATGTCTAAAAAGAGCAAAAGCATTTTATTTGTGTGTGTGTTTGTTGTTCTTTTTTCATCAATGCCAAGTACGAGTCTAGCCATAATTTTTGTTTTCTCCATCATCGTTTCATGGCTCCTTTGGGGGAAGATTTCAGTAGATGTTCCTTTCCACCTATCCCTCTATCCCTATTTCCTCTTTCCCACAGTAGCTGCTGGGCTTGCATGGGTCTCCCATAAGAGGCTTATGTGAACCGAGGACCAGAGTGGACACCTGTGCTTCTGTCTTCAGCCGGAAGGCTTGTGAGACGAGTGTGACCACAGCCGCACTCTTCCAGCCAGACCATTTGCTCTCATGTTTATAGTTGGAGCTAATTCAAGGATTGGGAATGTGTCTACAAAACATAATTAGGGACTAAGATGTGGGGGAGTAGGGAAGGGGCTGTGAAGCTAGGAGGGACTGGGGAGTGGTGAACGTTGTTACATATTAGATGGTTCACCACGACCGAGCATGAGGGGGCAACCTTACCCAGGGCATTGACGGTGTCCATGGGCATCTGGGCAAGGTGCTTCAGGCCTCCAGTGGTGGCGTGTTCCCTCCTGGGGGAGTGCACCGGTGGGCAGTCTTTCCTGGAGTCCTTCAGACTCCAATCTGTATCACTGTTAGGCCGTTTCCAGCTGGGCAGTGGTAGGCAAGTGTGTTTCCCCTCCTGGAGCTTGATCGGTATCAGGCCATGGCAGTTAGCTAAGGCTCTCTGAATGCCAGTTTCTATAACTTGCTGTAGGCTGTCTGGAAGGAAAAGGGGACCACTGACTTTGGAACCCTTTATGTTTGATTGGGACAACTGAAATGCCACCTTTTCCAGGGCTTTTTCTTGAAGCTGGAAATTTCCACTAACACCTGGGATTATGGGTCAAATTAGATAGACCACTTCAGCCACCAAACAAGGACATTCAAAGCAGCACAGGCAGAGTTCCCCAGCCAGATGGTCTCCTGATAGGAATGTCGTGTCTTGACGGCCTTTATGCAGCAGCTGTTAATTCTCCTCTGGCTCTCTCTAGGGTGACCACCACAGCTGAGGATGCCGTGGGGAGCAGAGATTGTGACCTCGCCATCCCTAGCCTGCCAGTTGTGAACAGAGATGATTCCCAGTACCTGCACTGGACTCTGGGAGATTCAAAAACCAGGGACATCTCGAGGATCCTTTCTCTGCAACATGAAACTTGGGGGCTGGATGTGGTAGAACATACTGGCTGGCCCCGGGGGGAGAAGAGGAGGCCCCTTGAGCCAGGACTTCACCTCATGGCAACCTTGTTCACACTTGAGTAGGGAATTGAGTGCCACAGAGCTGGTCAGTCGTTGGCTAGAGATCTTTGAGAAGATAGGCATCCCAGAGTCCCCAGAATCCAGCGAGTACATCGTGGCGCACATCCTTAGAGCCAAAACAGTTAAGTGCGGTGGCACCAGGAGGGTGGAAAGAGGGAAGAAGGAGAACTGGGAGAGGTACATCAGGTCCCCCCCCCCCCCCCGCCCAGGATGCTTACCTGTATGGGATGGGACATTTCTGTAGTATTGTCAAAGGCAGATGCTCATTTATTTATCCAACAACGAGTTACAGTGTGCCAGGGTCCAGTGTGTGTGGAAGTTATAGATGATGAAAGGTTCCAGTGATGGTTCCACAGCACATGAAGAAACCTTGGTTTGAGCTGGATGCTGGAGCATCACTCTTGTCATCCTAGCTATTAAGGAGGCTGAGTTAGAAAGATTAAGGCTTAAGGCCAAAGCAGGAAAGACTTTAAGGCTCGCATCTCCAACTAACTACCAAAAAGAAAACGCCAAATAGTCAGGTTCAATAGTGGGGCTATTGTGTGGTCCAAGGACCACTGAACTCACTGAGCAGGATTCACTCTCTTTTCTATCAGGTGAAACACCTGTAAAATTTGCAGGCACTCATCCCAGATGTGCTTGTGTGTGAAAATTACTGTCTCTAATGAGGTAATAAGCCCCTGGTTTTATTTTTTCTGAAAAGGATGGGTTTTGATGTTTCCAGTTATACAGGTTACTAGTTGTAAAGGGAAAATATATTAGAAAGGCGGCCTGCCCACCATCTCCTCCATGTTCCTGTCTCAAAGGTAATAATGGTAAAATACCACATTGTACCACCTCAGGCTGGTACAAGTACCCACTTTTGGTATTGGAGGACTTTAGATTAGAGGTACTGATGGCAAAGAATAGGAGAGAGAGCACATCAGTGCATCTTCCTCTGAAGGATTCTGTAACCCTGGGGGAGAATAGTTTTTGGATATGACAACTTTAGGCCTATTCTCCCATCCTGAGAAAAGGAGTAAACAGAGGTACATACAGGACACAGATGGAACTATCAGCATACACACACAGACCAAGAACCACAGACACTTAACCCACATGTCCCACACCACTCAATTTTGACCTCTACAGAGATCCCAGTTGACAGAGAGAACATCCCAGATTGCCTCTTGAGGATGCTGCAGATGACCTCTGGAGGATGTCTCATATATCCTCTCTAGGAGTCCCTAGATGACCTCTCATGGAGGTTCCAAATGGCTTTCCAAGGAAGTGTCAGATGACCTCCAAAGGAGTTTCTAGATGTCTTTTCAATGAGGATGAGATTACCTCTTGCGTAGCTCCCAGATGGCCACTCAAGGAGGCCACATATGAACTCCAGAGGAGGTACCAGATAACCCTCTTGAGAGCGCGACAGATGACCTCCAGAGAAGGTCCCATATAGCTTCTCTGGGAAGTCCCAGATGATATCTGAAGACAGTCAGATTTTTCATCAAGGTAACCCGAGATGACCTCCCAAAGAAGCTCCACATGACCTCAGGAGGTCATCTTAAATTGCCGCTTAAGGAATCCCCAATGAATACTTTTGAATAGGTCTCAGGTGGCCTCCTGAGGAAGCCCCAGATGACCTCTGGAGAAAGTCCAAGATGGCCATTGGAGAAGGCCCAAGATGAGCTCCAGGGTAGGTGTCAGATAGCTTCTCAAGGAAGTTGCAGATGCACTCTTGATGAAGTTCCAGATGGCTTCCCAAGGAAGCCCTAAATAACCTCTCAAGGAGGTTCCAGATGGCTTCCCAAGGAAGCCCCATATGACCTCTCAAGGAGTTCCCAGATGGCTTTCCAAGAAAGCCACAAATGACCTCTAGAGCTTGCCCAGACGCACCCCTAGAGGGACCTATATGACTTTTGTCCATGTTGGCCCTCTGGAGACAAACACTCAAGGCCCTGAAAGCTGACACACTCACCTATGGGGATTTTCCCCTGGGGCCAAGGCCTGATGCCATCCAAACGGATTAATCTCCATGAGGTCTCCAAAAATTCGGACCTCTATTATTCAAGAGAATCCATCGGGACACATTTAATATAATAAATGTTCTCCAAACCACCAACCCCCAAAATTATGATATCCAAAGCTCCAAACATCAAAGGGCAAACCTTTTTTCCCTTTCCCTTTGTCTCTCCTTCGCTACAGAGCTATACTTCCTTTGAAGTCTTTCCCATTTTCTCTTCTACCAGTTCCTTCTTCTCTTCAGGCCTCTCTACTCTCCACAGGCCTGAGCTGCTTTGCCTGGGTCGTCAGTTGCCATGCTTCACCTCCTGCTCTCCCTCAACTTCCTCTCCTCCCAGGTCTTTCCCCTTTTGCTATCACACCACTTCCTTCCTTCCAGGACTTTTCAATTTTTATCTCCCCTTCCATTGCTCTGAACAAGCAGCATATATTAAGTCTGTACCCCTTCTCCACTCCAACTGCTAAAAGTTTTCAACTGTCACATCCCAAACTCCCCACAGCCCAATCACTTCTTAACAGCTCAACACTTGGTGATTAATGTATCAGCCCCTCCCACAGAATACCCTGTCCTTTCAAGCTGGCCAGGAGATGGGACCACGCTGATTATCAGACCCTATAGATTACTGGGGCCCTGATGATTATTACAGTATCCTCCTTGTGAACTAGGAGCAATTGAAATTGGAAATTTGATTGTGATATTACAAACTCATTGTGACATAATAAACCCATTTTGACATCATCATTAGCACGACATCACAAACCCATTGTGACAATATTGTCATTGTGACATCATGATTTCATTGTGATATCTCAAATCTATTATGACCTCTTAGATCCTTTGAAAACTCACATGCCCTTTTCAACATTACAGTCCCTTTGTGTCCCCATATCCTTGTTGTTAAGTAATGACAATTGAGATCAGACATGCCATTATAACATCAAAAATTGTTTGTGACATCCTCAACAGTGTAACATCACATTTTCATTATGAGAGCATCAGCTCATTGTGACATCACCAAACTCAGTGACATAATCGTATTATAACAACAATTGTCATTGTGACATCATAACCACATTGTGAATGCCTATTCTGTGATTTCATTGTATTTCAAATGTGGCATGAGAGTTGATATAAGAAACACATTTTTGTGCCTACATAACCATTTTGACATCATAATCACGTTGTGACATCACAGTGCCATTGTGATATAACTAATACCATGTGACATCACAAACCTCTCCTATCCTCATAACTTCTGTGAAATGCTGACATTGTGATATCTTAGAATTTTTTGCCCTCATAATTTGTTTCCACCCTCATATTTCATGTGTGACATGAGATACCAGAAATCCACTGTGACATCATGACCATTGTGACATCAAACTGACAGATGTCATGAACATCGTGTCACATTGTGAAATCACAAAAAGTTTTGATGTCACAATTAGTTGGTGATGCCATACAGGTAAGGGGTCACATTAGGTCTATGATGTCACAATTGGTTGGTGATATCCAAATGGCATAAAATTTCTCAGTTGTCATGAAATCACAGAGAATATGAGTTCACAAAGGGACTGTGGTATCTCCAAAGGCATGTGTTGTCACAAATATGATGAAGTCCTAGGAGGATTGTGATGTCATAGTGTGACACAATGGTCATGATATCTGTCAGTATGATGTCACAATGGTCATGATGTCACAGTGGATTTCTGATATCACATATCATAACTGAAATATTATGTTTGAAAACAGATTACGAGCTCATAAAGGGCCTAAGACATCACAGTTGTAGCACGTCACAAGACTAATGAGGACAGGGCATGTTTGTGATGTCACAGTGTGTTAGTGATATCACCATGGCACTGTGATGTCACAAAGTGATTGTGATGCCATATATCTATGAGATCACAATGATTTTCTGATATCATACCACATGCCACATTTAAAATAGAATGAAATAAGAGAATAGGCATTTACAATGTGTCTATAACATCACAATGACAGTATAATGTCATAATGATATGAGGTCATTGTAAATTGGTGATGTTGCAAGGAGGTGATGCTGTCATAATGAATATGTGTTGTCACACTGGTGATGGTGTCACAGTTACAGTGGCATATATGAATTCAATTGTCATGGGTTCAAATTGAGGATATGGGTACACAAAGAGACTGTGATGTCACAAATGCCTTATGTGTTTTCAAAGGTACTTAGGGGTCATGATAGCTTTATGATTCACAGTTGTGATGAGGTCACAATGGGTTTTTGATGATATAATGATTTTGTAATATCTCAAACACATGTCAAATTTGAATTGCTACTATTTCACAATGTGCATACAAGTTCACAGAAGGAGCGTGAAGTCCTAAGGGACATGAATCTTTTTAAATGTTATGAGGTCATATTAGGTTTTTGAAAACACAGTGGGACAGTGATATCACCATGGCAATGTCAACTCACTACATGTCAGAATATTGTTTTAGTGTCACAAATAGTTGATGCCACATTGGTGATGAAGTCACAAAAGATTGGTGATGTCACAATGTGCTGGCCATGTCACAATGACATGATGGTTCTCAATTGTCTTTAACTTACAATGAGTATATGAGTTCACAAAGGGAATGTGGTTTCTCCAAAGGTTTGTGTTGTCACATATTGAAATCCTAAAAGGTTTGTGATGTCAGAATTTGACACAATGGTTATGACATCTGGCAGTGTGGTGTCACCATGATCATGATGTCACTGGGAATTTGTGATATCAAATGTCATATGTGAAATCTAATGAGGTCACCAACAGAGTATGAGGAAAAAAAGCATGTCACAAAAGTTATGATGACAGGATAGGTTTGTGATGTCACAGTCTGTTAGTGATATCACAATGGCAATGTGATGTGCAAAGGGGTTTTGATGTCACAATGATTATGAGTTCATGATTTGTTTATGATATCCACCTATATGCCACATTTGAAGTCGAATGAAATCACAGAAAAGGCATTCATAATGTATCGATGATATCACAATGACAATGTGAAATTATAATTTTATCATATTTTAGTTTTGTGATTTCACAATGAGCAGATGGTATCACAACGACAATGTGATGTCACAGTTGTGATGACCTCACAAACTTTTTGATGTTAAAATGTCATGTCTGATTCTCAATTATCAATATTTCACAGTGGGCTTTGGGTACACAAAGGCACTGTTATGTCACAAAGATATGTATTTTTTCAAAGGTTATAAGAGGTCATAATGGATTTGGGATGTAACAATGTGATCCTGGTGTCAAACAGCAATGTGATGTCACAATGGGTCCATGATGTCACAGTGGTTTTGAGGTCACAATGGGTTAGTTAGGTCATGTGTTTGTAATATCACAATTATTTGTCCAATTTCAATCGCTATTAGTTCCCCATGAGGACACTGTAATAACCAGCAGTACCCCTATAATCCACAGGAACAGATAATCATCATGACCTCCTGATCTGGACTACCAGAGAGGTAGGTGGATGCCGCTGGAGTGGGCAGGACATGCTGCTGAAGAGATAGGATGTTAAGCCCCACATGGTTAGCTGCCAAGAAGTTATTGGGCATGGACATTTGGGAAGTGATGATTGAAAACTGTAATGCAGGAAACATATTTTAGTGGGGGCAGGGTACAGCCTATATGTAGGTTGCATGTTCAGAGCAACAGAAGGGGGAAGAAAAAGGGGAAAGGCCTGGAAGGAAAGAAGTGATGAGACTGCAAGTGGGTAAAGACCTGGGAGGAGAGGAAATTGAAGGAGAGCAGGAGGTGAAAGACAGCAACTGGCCACTTGGACAGGGCAGGGAAGGCCTGTCAAGAGTACAGCAACCTGGGCTGGGAAGGTAGCTCAGCGGTAGAGTGCATGCCTTGCAAGCATGAGGCCCTGGGTTCGATTCCTCAGCACCACATAAACAGAAAAAGCCGGAAGTGGTGCTGTGGCTCCAGTGGCAGAGCACTAGCCTTGAGCTGAAGAGCTGAGGGACAGTGCCCAGGCCCAGAGTTCAGGCCCCATGACCGGCAAAAACAAAAAGAGTACAGCAACCTGAAGAGAAGAAGGGAATGGTGGAAGGAAAAAATGAAAAGACCTGAAAGGTAGGACAGGTCTGTAGAGAAGGAGGATGAAAAGAAAGGAAAAAGCCTTGTCCTTTGAAGTGTGGAGCTTTGGAGATTATTATTTTGGGGGTTGGTTGTTTGAAGACCAGTTAACAAATGGCTGGACTGCTCTTTGGAGGTATGAGGGTTCATAGTTGAGGCTGCAATTAGCTCTGGGGCTCCAGCCCAGGTCAAGGTAGTCGCTTGTTACAAAATTTTTGAAGACAAGACAGGTTTGTGATGTTACATTGCATTAATGACATCACAATATCAATATGAGGTCACAAAGGGATTGCAATGTCACAATGGTGATGTCGTCACAATGGGTTTCTGATATCAACCAATATGCCACATTTGAGATAGAATGAAATCACAGAATAGGCAATCACATTGTCTATATGACCTCACAATGTAAATATGATGTCATAATGCTATGATGTCATTGTCATTTTGGGATGTCACAATGGGCTGATCGTATCCTAACAACAATGTGATCTCACTCTGTAGATGATGTCACAAAGCGTTTGTAATGGTACAATGGCATGTCTGATGTCAGTTGTCCTTTGTTCACAATGAGAATATAGTTACCCAAAGGGACTGTGTTGTTACAAACACCATGTGCTTTTTCAAAGGTGCTAAGAGATCACAACAGGTTTGGGATATCACAAGGTGATCGTGATATCACTGTGGCAATGTGATGTCACAATGGGTTTGTGTGATAAGGTGATAAGGTCACAGTGGTGATAAGGTCAGACTTGGATAGTGATGTCACAATGAAATTGTAATATCACCACTACATGTCCAATTTTATTCTACTAGATCACAATGAAGATACAAATTAACATAAGGAGCTAGAAGTCAGAAAGGCCATAAATTTTGAAAAATATTATAAGGACATAATAGGTTGGTGAAAATGCAATGGGACAGAGATATCCCATTGGCAATGTGATGTTACCATTAAATGAGATAGTATTGTTTTGAAGTCAGAAATGGTGATCCATACAGGTGATGCGGTCACATAGGTTTGTGATTTCACAATGGGATGGTGATCTCACAATCTCATGCCAGATCTCTAATTGACAATAATATATAAGTTCATAAGGGATAATGATGTATCCAAAGGCATATGTTGGCAAACATGTAATGGGTCTTAACAGGTTTGTGATGTCACAATATGACTCAGTGGTCATGACATCTGGCAGTGTGATGTCACAGTGGATTTCTAATATCAAATGTCGTACCTGAAGTATGAGTTAAACAATTTATGAACTCAGTGATGCCGAAGAGATCACACTGGCAGCATGTCAAAAAATTTATGAGAATAGGACAGTTTTGTGATGTAACAGTGGGTTAGTGATATCATAATGGCAATGTGGTGTCATCAAGGTATTGTGATGTCAGAATAATTATGTGGTCACAATAAATTTCTGATATCAACCTACCTGCCACATTTGAAATAGAATGTAATCACAGAATAAGCATTCCAATGTATCTGTGACATCACAATAACCATGTGATGTCATAATGCTATGATGTCATTGTTTTATGATGTCACAATTGGCTGATGTTGTCATAATGACAATGTGATGTTACACTGGTAATGATGTCACTAAGTTTTTGCGATGTTAAAATGGCATGTATGAACTCAATTGTCATTAGCTCAAAATGAGGGTATGGGTACACAAATGGCCTGTGATATCACAAAGGCCATGCTTTCTTTCAAAGCTTCTGAGGTTATAATAGGTTTGGGTTGTCACAATTTGATCATGGTGGCACAAGGGCAATGTGATATCACAATGAGTTTGTGATGTCACCGCAGTGATGAGGTCACAATGGGTTAGTGATGTCTCATCAAGTTTGTAATATAACAACGACATATACAATTTCAATTTCTTCTAATTCACTATGAGGATACTGTTATAACCAGTGGAGCCAGAATTATCTGTGGGAGCCATTAATCTTTGTAAATTCTTGGCCTGGCCCACCGGAGAGTGTGGGGAAATCCACCAAAGGTGGAGATGTCAAGCCTCACATGGTGAGCTGTCAAGAAGTGATTGAAGGGCTGGGAAGGTGGCTCAGTGGTAGAGTGCTTGCCTTGCAAGCCAGAGGCCCTGGGTTCGATTCCTCAGCACCAAATAAGCAAAAAACAAAAAGCCGGAAGTGGCGCTGTGGCTCAAGTGGTAGAGCACTAGCCTTGAGCTGAAGAGCTGAGGGACAGCACCCAGGCCCATAGTTCAGGCCTCATGACCGGATCCAAAAAAAAAGAGAAGTGATTGAACATTGGGCAGTTTGGGAAGTGACGGTTGAAAACTGTTAGGCAGAAGACCCGTTGGAGTGAGGAGGGGTACAACCTATATAAGTTGCATTTTCAGAGCACTGGAAGAGGAGATAAAAATGAGAGCTACCCGGATGGAAGAAAGTGGTAAGACAGCAGGAAGGGGAAAACCTGAGAAAAGAGGAAGCAGAAAAGTGGTCATTAGGGCAGAGTAGTGCAGGCCTATGGAGACTGGAGAGGCCTGAAGAGAAGAAGAAAGTGGTGGAAGGGAAAAAGAGAAAGACCAGAAAGGAATGACAGGTCTGTAGTGAAGAAGGGAGTAATGGAAAAGTTAAAAGCCTTGCCCACTGAGGTTTGGAGCTTTGGAGATCATAAATTTTTGGCTGGTGGTTTGCAGACCAATTAAGATAGGGCGGGGCTGCCCATTGGAGGTCTGAGGTTTGATGGTCAAGGCTGCTCTTGGACCTGGTTATCCAGTCCAGGATAAGGTAATCACAGTCTCTTTTCTAGTGTAAATTGGTTTATTATATTAAATGTGACTCAATGGTTTGTATCCTTGCCTTAGAGGTAATAAGTTCACGAGTTCACAGAAAGAGCTTGAAGTCTCAAAGGCCGTGAATCTTTTAAGATGTGATGTGGCCATAATAGGTTTGTAAAAACACAATGGGACAGTGAAATAACAATGCCCATACCACAATATCATGTCAAAATAATGCTTTGATACCACAATTAGTTGTTAATACCATTCTCGTGATGAGGTCACAATAAGTTTGTGATGTCACAATAGGTTCATGATGTCAGAGTGGCATGGGATATCTCAATTGTCATTAATTGACAATGAATATATGAGTTCAAAAAGGGACTGTAATGTCTCCAAAGGCATGTGTTGTCACAAATGTGATGCCGTTCTAACAGCTTTGTGATGTCACAATATGACACAATGGTCATGACATCTGGCAGTATGATATCATAAAGGATTTCTGATATCACATGTAATACCAGAAATATGAGATTGAAAACAGATTATGAGATCACAAAGCCCTACTATATGATGATGGCAGCATGTCACAAAACTTACAAGGACAGGACTGGTTGTGACAGCACAGCAGGTTAATGATATCACAATGGCAATGTGATGTCACAAAGGGTTGTGATATCACAATGGTTATATGGTCAAAATGGGTTTCTGAAACAGAGTTAATTCACAGAATAGGCCTTCACACTGTTAAGTCATAACAATGTCACTGTGAATTATAATGCTATGATGTCATTGTTGTTTGGTGATGTCACAATGAGCTGATGGTGTCATAATGACAATTTGATGGCACTGTTGATTTATGATGTTACAATGGTTATGAGGTCACATTATGTTTCTGATCTCAACACACATGTCAATTTTGAAATAGAATGAAAAAGCCAGGTGCCTGTGGCTCATGCCTGTAAACCTAGCTACTCAGGAGTCTAAGATGTGAGGATCGCAGTTCAAAGCCAGCTCAGGCAGGAAAGTCTATGAGACTCTTATCTCCAATGAAAACCAGTAGAAAACCAGAAGTGGCTCTGTGGCTCAAGCGATAGAGTGCTTGCCTTGAGCTGAAGAACAGGGACAGCACCCAAGCCCAGAGTTCAAGCCCCACGACCGAAAAAATAAAAGATTAAAAACAGGCATTCATAATCTTTTTATAACATCACAATGGCAATGTGATCTCATAATGCTATTTTGTTATTGTAGATTTGTGATGTCAAAAGTAGTTGATGCTGCCATAATGACAATACTATGTCACACTGATGATGTCACAAAGGGTTCGTGATGTTACAATGGCATTTTTGATATCAATTGTCAGTTCATAATGAGGGGATAGTTACACAAAGGGACTGTGATGTCACAAAGGCCATGTGTTTTTTCAAAGGTGCTAAGAGGTCCTAATAGGTTTGGGATGTCACAATGTGATAGTGATGTCAAATGGCAATGAAAGCTCACAATGGGTTTGTGATGTCACATTGGTGATGAAATTAAATGTTTGTGAAGTCACATCTCATAATCACATGTCCAATTTCAGTTGCTACTATTTCACAATGAGGATATGAGCTCACAGAAGAAGACTGAAGTATAAAAGGCTATGAATTTTCTAAAATGCTATCAAGACACAGTAGGTTTTCGAAAACATAGTGGAACAGTGACATCACATTGGCAATATGATGTTGCAATATGATGACTTAATAATATCTTGATATCACAATTGGTGATGCCACACGTGATGAGTTTACAATAGGTGTGTGATGTCACCATGGGTTCGTGATATCAAAATGACACATGTGATTTCAATCGTCATTAACCCACAATGAGTATATAAGCTCACAAAGGGACTGTGATGTCTCCAAAGGCATGCATTGTCACAAAAGTGATGAAGTCCTAACAGGTTTGTGTTGTCAGAATGTGACAAAATGCTCATAACATCTATCAGTGTGATGTCACCATGATCAAGATGTCACACTGGATTCGGTTATCATATTTCATACCTGGATTTGTTATGAGAAGATTGGAATTCCACATTGGGTTAGTGATATCACTATGGAAATATGCGGTCATGAAGGGATTGTGCTACCACAATGGCTATGAGATCACAATGTGTTTCTACTATAATAGGTTTGTGCTGTCACAATTGGTTGGAAATGTCACAATGGCATGCAGGATCTCAAATGTCATTAATTCGCAATGAAGATATGAGTTCACAAAGGGACTGTGTTGTCTCCAAAGTCATGTGTTGGCACAAATGTGATGAAGCCCTAACAAATTTGTGAGTTCACAATGTAACACCATGTTCTTGATGTCTATCAATGTGATGTCACAATGTTCATGTCAGAGTCAATTTCTGATATCATATTTCATACCTGGATTATTATGAGTTTGAAAACAGATTATAAGCTTACTAAAGACCTAAAATATCCTAATGGCAGCATATCTCACAAGTTATGACTAAAATCTCATGGTCTTTGCAGCTTAAGATTCTTTCTTTGAAATTGTATCCTCGTGAACTAGTAGAAATTCAAATTGGACATGTCATTGTGATATTACAAACATAGTGACATCACAAACTCATTGTGACTTTATCACCACTGTGACATCACAAAACCATTGTGATATCACATTGCTGTTGTGCCTTCACAATCACATTGTGACATCACAAAGCTATTGTGAACTCTTGAGATGTACAAGTCGTTATGTCGAAAACGAACTTTTCAACTTTCGTGTGAGGGGGGAGGGGGAGTGGGGAGGATTGGGTGGGGGTGCAGGGGGAGGATGGGAAAGAGAAATAAAGGAGGAGGCTACAATGCTTGATAAGAAATGTACTCATTATCTTGCCCATGTAATTTTAACCCCTCTGTACAGTATTTTTCACAATAAAAAAAAACATGAAAATAGGAAAAAAAAACATCTCTGTGGCATCACAGACCCTTTGTGTACTCATATCTTCATAGTGAAGTAATGAAAATTCTTATCACTCGTAGCATTGTATCATTACAAATACTTTGTGCAATAATTATGACTGTGAAATCACATTGTCATCATGACACCACCATTCATTGTGACATCACCAAACCCCAATGACACATACCATATTTTTATTTTTTTCTTCTGTGAGTTTTTTTATTCTAAATACAGTGTACAGAAGGATTACAGTTACATGAGCTAGGTAATGATTACATATACTGTCAAACATTGCTTCCTTGACATCACATTGTCATTTTCATGTCATAGAACCATTTTGAATGCCTATTCTTTGATTTTATTCTATCTCAAATGTTCCATCTGCGTTATCAGGAAACCATTGTGAACTCATAACCTTTGTGACATCTAAATCTCTTTGTTACAGCACATTGCCTTTGTTATATCACTAACTCAGTGTGACATCAAATACCTCTCCTGTTCTCATAATTTTGTGACATGTCATTGTGATATATTAGTGAGTTCGACCTCGTATTTCAGATATGACATGAGATATCTAAAATCCAGTGTAACATCATGATATCACACCGCTGGACATCATAACCATTGTGTCACTTTGTGGCATCTCAGACCTGTTAGTTCTTCACCTTTGCTGACATCAGAATCCTTTCCCAAACTCATATACTCATGGTGTGTTAAGGACAATTGAGATCCCACATGCCATTGTGCCATCACCAACCCCTGGGGACATCTCAAATCTATTGCGATTTCCTCATCAATATTGCGTCACCAATTGTGACATCAAAACATTCTTATAACATGATGGTGAGATATCACATTGTCATTGTGAAATCACTGTCCCATTGGGTTTTCACATAGGATGACCACATACTATGGAGCTTCTTCTATCACCTGGTATCCTCATATTGAATTATGAGTCATTGAAATTTGATATATCATTCTGATATTACAAACAAACTGTGACATCGCAAAACCATTGTGACCTAATCACCACTGTGACATCAAAAACCCAATAGCATATCTCATTTCCATTGTGACATTATGGATCACATTGTGCCATCCCAAACCTATTATGATCTCTTACCACCTTTGAAAACACACATGGCCTCTGAGACATCACAGAACCTTTTTGTATGCATATCCTCTTGGGGAACTAATGAAAATTGACATCAGATATACCATTGAAACATAACAAATCCTTTCTGACATAATCATAATTGTGACATCATGTTGCCATTATGACACCATCAGCTAATTTTGACATGTAAAACTACAATGACATCATAGCATTGTAACATCACATTGTCATTCTGATGTCATAGACACGTTGTGTTTGCCTATTATGTTATTTGATTCTATTTCTAATGTGGCATGTCGGTTGATACCAGAAATCCATGGTGAGTTCATGACCATTGTGATATCACGATGCCTTACTAGCATCACATTGCCAGTGTGATGTCACATTGCCAAATTTATGTCAAAAAGGGATTTTGATGTGACAATGGTTATGACATCACCATGAGTTTCTGATATCAACCTACATACCACATTTCAAATACAATGAAATCACAGATTTGGCATTCATAATGTGACAATGATTTCACAATGACAATGGCAAATGCTATACTGTCATTATTTTGTGATGCCACCATAAGCTAAAAATGTCATAAAAACACTGGTTATGTCACACAGGGTTTATTATCTTACAATAGTTATGAGGTCACAATGTGTTTCTGATATCAACTGAAAAGCCACATTTGAAATAGAATGAAATCACAAGATATACATTCACAATCTGTCTATGTCGGCAAAATGGCAATGCGATGTCATAATGCTATGATGTCACTATAGCTTGGTGATGTCACAATGAGCTGATGGTGTCATAATGACAGTCTGATGTCACACTGGTTATGATGTCACAATGGCATGTCAGATCTTAATTGCTATTAGTTTATAGTGAGGATATGAGGATGAAGTCACAATGACATAAACAAATGAACTGTGATAAAACAAAGGCCATGTGTTTTTGTCAAAAGTGCTAAGTTTCCTAACAGGTTCTGGTTGTCAAAGTGTTCATGATATAAAAATGGGTTAGTGATGTCAAAACTAGTTTGCAATATCACATCTTATTTCAATTTTCAATTGCTACAAGTTCACAATGATACAAGTTCATGGAAGGAGCTTGATGTCTCAAAGGCCATAATTTTCTAAGATGTGATGAGATCATAATAGGTTTGTGAAAGCATGAGAGTTCAGTAATATCACAATTGCAATATGATGTCAAATTATAATGTCATAAGAGTGTTGTTATATCACAATTAGTTGGTGATGTCATAATAGTGATGAGTTCAAAGTAGTTTTGTGATGTCGCAGTAGTTTGGTGATGTGAAAATGGCATTCCAGACCTCAATTGTCATTAACTCATAATGAGTACATGAGTTTAGAATGGGATTTTGAGGATTCCAAAGTCATTTGTTGGCACAAATGTGATGAAGTCAGAACAGATTTGTGACAATGTGACACAATGGTCATTACATCTAGCAGTGTGATGTCACAATATTCATAATTTCACAGTATATTTATAATATTTAATGTCATACCTGAAATAATATGAGGTCGAAAATAGATTGAGCTCTCAATGGGCCTAACACAGTGGCAACATTTCACAAAACTTAGGATAGGACATGTTTGAGTTGTCACGGTTGTTTAGAGATATAACAATGGCAATATTATATCACAAAAGAATTGTCAAGTCACAATTGTTATGAAGTCAAAATGTGTTTTTGATATGAACCCACATTTGAAATACAACGAAATCACATAATAAGCCTTCATAATGTATATATGTTGTCACAATGACAATGTGGTGTCATAGTGGTATGATGTCATTACAGATTTTTGATGTCACAATGACCTGATGTCATAATGACAATGTGATGTCACATCAATGATTATATTGTAAATGCTTTATGATATCACAATGGCATATCTGATCTCAATTGATATTTCACAATGAGGATATGGATACACAAAGAGACTGTGATGTCACAAAGGCCATGTGTTTTTTCAAAGGTGCTAAAGATGTCATAAAGGGTTTGGGAGGCATCAAGGTGATTGTAATGTCACAATAGCAATGTGATATCACAATGGCTTTGTGATGGCACATTGGTGATGAGGTCACAATGGACAGGTCAGGTTTGTGATGTCAGAACAGGTTAATGATATCACAATGGCACTGTGATGTCACAAAGGGATTTTCATGTCACAATGACTGAGGTCACAATGGATTTCTGATATCCACCAATATTGCTAGCTTGTAATAGAATGAAATCACAGAATAGGAATTCGCAATATGTCTATAATGTCACTATGACATATAATGTCATAATATTATGATATTTAAGTTTAGTGATGTCAAAATGGCCTGTCTAATTTTATTGGTAATTAAATTACCATGGGGTTCCCAAAAGTTGCTATTTGCTGGCTCTTTCAAAAGGCACATTGTGCTGAATCCATTACACAGGGTCCCTTGTGGTTTTTTTAAAGTGTGCTGTGTGCTGTCATCCCAAAAGATTCAATGTTCTGAGTCCTTGAGAGGATAATCACACACACACACACACACACACACACACACACACACACACACACACACACACACATAAACAAAAGGAGCGTTACCTTGCACCTGGTGTGTGGGGTGGATGGAGAAGAGTCTCCCCCAGTGGTTGAGGGGAATCTTCAGTTCCCCCAGGCAGCTTCTGGGGATGGGGGGAAACCCTGAGCTGAAGTGAGGCTGCTTCTGCCATAGCCTGGTAGCCTTAGGGCAGAGCCAGGGTGGCACAAACCCAGGGGCGGGGGCATGGCCGAGGTGGGGAGGGGGTGTGACTGAGGGGAGGACAGGGCGTGGCTGAAGCGGCACATAGTTGCTGCAGCCAGGGGCACATGGGAGGTGGCATACTTGCGCAGCAGGGGCTGGGCAGCCTGGGTGAGAAGTGGGGGCAGAGAGAGAACAGAGAAGAGCAGGCACATGCACCAGGGGTGGCAGCATCATGACTGGCCTTAACTGCTGTAGGAGCACAGGTCTGGGCCAGGAGCACAGAGGACACAAAGCTAGCACAGCAGGCACATACTTCTCACAGCCCCAGGGAGGCTCAGAGGCCAGGTAGGCCCTGAGTCCAAGGCCCCTGCACCAGGAGCTCAGCTGTGGAGGGGGCGAGCTCAGCCCTGCCACTTGCCCACCCCTGCCCCGGCCCCTTCTCCTGCCCTCCCTATGGCACCGCGTTTGAAACAGGTTGCTGCCAGCTTGGGCCCATAGCACCTCTTGGAGTCATCCAGCAATGGTGCACCCCTGGCCTCCTTGCTGCCCTGACCGGGTCTCGGTCCCCAGTGGAAGCCCCACGGGTCTGTACCTCACGACCTCCCCCTAGCCCCCACCCCCCACAGACTCAGACCCCTGACTCCTGCCTACCTTCTTGTGTCCCAAACGCCCCTCCCCAGCACCAGGCAGGCCAGCCCTGACTCTGCCACAAATGCGCCCCAGGAGTGGGGGGTGGAGTGGGGGAGTGGATGTTGATCCTGGGATCCTACCCCCATCCCTAGCGGCCAGTGTCCCAGGAAACAGGAAGATGCAGGGATGGGTGAAGAGGAGGCACCACTTAGCCCCTTGCCTAGAGCTATGCATCTGCACCCTTCCTCTCCTTTGGGGGAACCTGGTGGCTTTACTCAGAGGTGGGGAGCAGCACCTCCACACCTGCCTTCTTGGGATTTTTCCTTTTTTCTGGGGGTGGGGAGTGTTGGATGCAGAAGATAGCCCCCCCTTCTGTGTGACCCCTTGTCTTTTGTGCTCGGTCACACTTTCCCCCGAGGAGAGTCCCAGAAGAGCCCACTAGGGAGGTGGAGGCACTAGGGGTCAGATAGAAGGTGAATGTCTGGGAAAAACACGCCCCTCAAACACACATACACCCTGCCTGTCCCCCTCCACTCCAGCTGTCAACATCTCTCACAGGGTGATCACATTTCCCAGCTCTGCCACCACCTGCTGGTGCTCTAGGTCCATCTGGTTTCCTCATCCTCCCCAAGAATCCACCAAGTCACCCAGAAGCATTTAGGCTGGAAGTTCATCCATGTATGTAGCCTTTAGGACCCATCCATTTCCCCAAGCCTGCACCTACCCCGGGTCAGACACTTCTCTGGGGGCACCATGACCTCCTGCTTATTTTCAGTCCAGGCTCTGAAGAGCCACCTGTCTTAGGACACCTTTACCCAGAGTCCTGGCCTAGGGTTCTGGTGAAGGGGGAGTCAAGGCTGGTTATTCCCAAGGGAAAGTGTCTGGCCCTGGAGATAGGGAGAGGCAGGGTGGTTCAGCATTATTAGAGCAGTGCTTCCTTGGGTTGAGTCCCTGGTTCTGACAAGGAAACTTTCGTGCTCCAGCTTGTACATTGTCCCAAATGAGGAACCAACAAACTCAGGAGAGGCACTACTCTGAGTCTATGTATATGTGTGTGTGTGCATGAAAGAGAGAGAGAGAGAGAGAGAGAGAGAGAGAGAGAGAGAGAGAGAGAGAGAGAGAGAGAGAGAGAGAGAGAGAGAGAGAGAGAGAGAGAGAGAGAGAGAGAGAGAAAGAGAGAGAGAGAGCCTGACTGTGCTCAGGTGAGTGATCAGTTGGCAAATTGCAGGTGCTGCATGGATGAGTCTACAGTCACTGTTCTGGATTTGTGTGTGTGAGTGTGTGTATTTGTTGTTCTTTTTTCAATGCCAAGTGTGAGACCAGCCATAATTTTTGTTTTCACCTTCACTGTTTCATGGCTCCTTTGCGGAAGATTTCAGTAGATGTTGTTTCCACCTCTCTCTTCCCTCTTTTCTATAGTCCACAGTAGCTGCTGGGCCTGCGTGGGTCTCCCCTAGGAGGCCTGTGTGACCCTCAGACCAAAGTGGACACCTTCTGTCTTAAGCCTAAAGGCTTGTGAGATGAGTGTGACCACAGCTGCACTCCTCCAGCCAGACAGTCTGCTCTCGTTTGTATAGTTGGAGCTAATTCAAGGGTTGGGAATGTGTCTGCCAAATGTAATTAGGGAATGAGATGGAGGGGGCAGTAGGGCAGGGGCTGTGAAGCTAGGAGGGTCTGGGAAATGGTGAAGGGTGTGACATTGCAGATGGTTCACCATCTGCAATGAGGATGAGAGGCAACATTACCCAGGGCATTGACGGTGACCATGGGCATCTGGGCAGGGGGCTCTGGGACCCCACTGGTGGCGTGGATTCCCTCCCGGGGGAGTGCACTGGTGGGAAGTCCTCCCTGGAGTCCTGCAGACTCTAATGTGTGTCCTGCCTGTGCTGTTTCCAGCTGGGCAGTGGTAGGCAAGTACATTTCCCCTTGTTGGAGCCTGCTTGGTATCAGGCCATGGCAGTTAGCTAGGGCTTGCTGAATGCGTTTCTGTAAACTGCTGTGGGCAGTTTGATTGGGACAACTGAAATGTCACCTTTTCCAGGGTTTTTTCTTGAAGCTGGCAATTTCCACTAACGCCTGGGATTATGGGTCAAATTAGACAGACCGTTTCAGCCAACAATCAATGACATTCAAAGTATCACAAGCAAAGTTCCCAAGCCAGATGGTCTCCTGCTATGAACGTCATGCCTAGATTGCTTTTATGCAGCTGCTGTTGATTCTCCTCTGACTCTCTCTAGTGTGACCCCCAGAGTTGAGTGAAGGTTAAAGTACTTGAGGCAGTGACCATTTGTTGCTTGTTTCAGAGCACAGCAACACGTGGTGCTAAAGCACCTAGTTATGTGCCTTCATAAGACCTGTAAATATTTAGCTCGGGGCTCTCCTCCTGGGCTCCACTGTGTCAGAGTGTAGGACAAGGCCTGAGCTGCAGCCCGTTTAAATAAAACAGCTGTAGAGTCTGACTCTCGGCAGTCTTCTTGGTGGGGGTCCTGTGACCTAGACATAACATTGAGGATGTCATGGGGAGCAGAGATTGTGACCTCACCATCCCTAGCCTGCCAGCTGAGAGTAGAGAGGATTCTCAGCACCTGCACTGGACTCTGGGAGATTTAGAAACCCAAGATGCCTCGAGGATCCTTCCTCTGTAACATGAAACTTGGGGGTTCAGATGTGGTTGGCCATCCTGGTTGGCCCCAGCGGTAGGAGAGTAGGCCCCTTGAGCCTAGCCTTCAGCTCATGGCAACCTCATTCACACCTGAGTGGGGAATTGAGTGCCACAGAGCTGGTCAGCCGCTGGCCAGAGATCTTTGAGAAGATAGGCATCCCAGAGGCTCTGGAATCCAGCAAGTACACTGTGGATCATGTCTTCAGAGCCAAAACAGTTAAGTTTGGTGGCACCAGGATAGTGGGAAGAGGGAGGAGGGAGAACTGTGGGAGAGCTACATCAGGCTTTGCCTCGCTCACCAGGATGCTTACACGGATGGGATGGGACTTTTCTGTAGTATTTTTGTAGACAGATGCTCATTTATTTATCCAACAAAGAATTACAGTGTGCGCCAGGCTCTGGAGGGGTCATAGAAAATGAGAGTTTCCAGTGCTGGTTCCACAGCACATGACGAAACCAGGTTTCAATCATCCCTGGCGCCAATGAGTTTATTTTCTGGTCACATTAAAAACAAGCTGTCTAAGGGCTAGGGAGGTATTGGTGTGAGGCAGTGTCGGGGTGGGGGCAGGATAAGCAGGAAGATGAAGAGGGAGAACGATCACAGGTCAGGAATGTCAGGACATTGGAGCCATGACTTTGCCTGACAACCTAGACCAAAAGTGATAGGGCCTTTGACCCAGCCACACATTAAGAGTCCTGGCACATTGGGTTCTCCATTGACCACCTGGCTATCGTCCACTGCAGGATGCCTGTGCAGTACATCCTTGGGGACTGGGATTTTCCAGGGCTCAATCTGAAGTTGACACCCCACCCCGTTCTTTCCTCCTCCAGAGACAGAAGTAAGCTGGCCACTAGCACAAGACAGCCAAGGAATGAGGGTGGGAGTAAGGACCCTTGTTGCCCCAGACTTGCTCTATGGGGCAATAGGACCCCGTGATTGCCTTTCTCAGAGGCAGAGATGGGTCTCTTTGGTGGCTCAGCCTTTAGTCTAGGTGGCAGATCTGAGATTCAGAGAGGGCAGTCTGAAGGTGGGGCAGGTTTGGATAGAGGCTGGTGGGAAAACCAGAGGCACTGGTCTCTGAGCAGGGTTGTTTCTTTGAAGATACTCACAACCCAAGAACATTCCGAGATAGATCAGCCCTTTTCTCCTTCCTGAGAGAGAAGGACCTGGAGCCCTTGAATCTGCATGCCTTGGCCAAGAAATCCTTTCATTCCCACATCCTGTGGTTGGATAACTAGACCTCACCTCCATACCCAGTGAAGAGGCAGGACAGTGAGAGATCTTGAGTCTTTGATAAGGTCAGGGGATCCTGAATATGCGATTGTATTTGAAAATCCTAACTTGGTGCATGGTAAGTTCCATCTAAGATTACCATGATGTAGGACATAGAATCTAGAGAATCAGAGCAGGATGGGGTCTGTTCTGGGAGTCTTGAGTATTATGTGTGAGCTTTCAGCTCCCATATGCCCACCTGCTTCCATTTCTTGGGTGGGTCTTTGCTAGAAAAAGCTTGAAACTAGGGACTGGGTCCTATTCCTTGTCATTTATACTCTAATCTAGCACTCTACCATTTGAGCCACAGCTCCACTTCCAACTTGTTTGGGTGTTTATAATTGGAGATAAAGAGTTCTCTTGGACTTTGTTGCCAAGGGTGGCATCCAAATGTGGTCATCAGATCTCAGTCTCCTGAGGGGATAGGTTGAGAGGCATGGAAAAGTATCTTTGGCCGGGTGGCACTAGCTCATGACTGTCATCCTAGGTACTCAGGAGGTGAGATCTGAGGATCAGGGTCAAAGCCAGCCTGGGCAGGAAAAACCCTGAATCTCTTATCTCCAACGAACCATCAGAAAAGCAGAAGTGGTGTTGTGTTATGGCTTAAGTAGTAGAGTGCTCGCCTTGAGCTGAAATGCTCAGGGACAGCACCCAGGCCTAGGGTTCAAGCCCCACAACTGAAAAAGAAACAAAGTAAAACATATTTGCCTGCAAAGGATGGTTCAGGTGTGGGAGGGACAAAGAGAGGGGTGCTGTGGTTGGGAGACCAGGTGCTCGCCCCACTGTACAGACGTTTCTAAGAACTCCCCAAGTTTACCCCAGCTTGAAGCCACAGCTTCAAGAGGACATGGCTTGTGGCAGGCAGCGAGTGGGCGAATGGGTGCAGAGGTGGGATTGCTGTGTCTGTATTCTCTCCAATAAAGATGGATTTGGATGCTTGGTGACAAAATCTGAAGTGAAGGGTTGCAAGAAGTTTGTGGCCTTATAAGATGGTTTTCCTCTGGGTATGTGAAGGTAGCTGAAACCAGAAGTCACCAGTGGCTCACAGCTGTCATCCTAGCTACTCAGAAGGCTGAGATGTGAAGACCATGGTTCAGAGCCAGGTTGGGCAGAAAAGTCTGTGAGACTTGATGTCCAATGGATCACCAGAGAACAGGAAGTGGTGCTGTGGCTTAAGTGGGAGAGTGCTCACCTTCAGCTTAAAAGCTGAGGGACAGTGACCTGTCCCAGAGTTCAAACCCTATGACCAACAACAAAAAAAGAGGTGGCTAAGTTTTCTGCATAGCAGTGTGTACGGTATGAAATGCCATGCTGGTCTATGAGACATTCCAGATATGTGAGAGGCTCAATGTTTTGTCTTCAGTGGGTCTGAGGTCGATAGTTCCACCTTCTTGAGGGTGGGATGTGATCCTAATGGAATGAGTTCATGGTTCTGTTTTCAGGGACTGCTGAGCCTTTGGGCTATCTGTGTGTGTGTGTGTGTGTGTGTGTGTGTGTGTGTGTGTGTGTGTGTGTGTGTGTGTGTCTGTCTGTCTGTCTGTCTGTCTGTCTGTCTGTATCTGTGTCTGTGTGTGTGTTTGAAGGTACAAGAACTGGGCCTTGAACTCAAGGCCTAGGTGGTGTTCCTGACCTTTTGTAGTCAAAGCTAGTGCTCCCTCTGTGGCTATTTGGTAGTTCACTGTAGATAAGAGCCTGTCAGACTTTCCTGCAAGGGCTGACTTTTAAAAGTGATCCTCAGACCTCACCTTCCTGAGTAACTAGGATGACAGACAGGAGCCGGTTTTATGTGTGTGTGTGTGTTTGTTTGTATGTTTGTGTGTGAGTGAGTGTGTGTGGAAGTGGGTTGTAACAAGGAGATCTGGGCCCTTTTGTAACTTCTAACCACTATCTTTGGGGGGTGCATGGGCTTTGTGGCTGAAGTCTGGGGGCCTGGAAGGGTGAGACGCTTGAAGGGGACTCAACACCTTTAAATTATAAGACCAAGGGATCTTTTTTTTTTTTTTTTGGACAGTCATGGGGCTTGAACTCTGGGCCTGGGCGCTGTCCCTCAGCTTTTCAGCTCAAGGCAAGCGCTCTACCACTTGAGCTACAGCGCCACATACTGACCAAGGGATCTTTGTGCCCTGGAACTGTCTACTCACTTGGGCCTGGTGGTGGCAGAGGGAGCTTGGGAGGACCTGGGGGTAGGGCCCACAGGGGGTGGCTCCCCAGGGGGACAGAGAGTGTGACCAGCATTTAGTAAGGATGTGAGTCCTGTTAGTATGGGGCATATTGGCATCGGTCAGACTCTGGGTCTTCTGATCATGACATCTGAGGGGAGAGCCAACCCTATTTTAAATCTTGACCTGTGATTTCCAGATCTCAGTCTCCTGAGTAGATAGGATTATAGGCATGAGACTCTGGCACCAGGCCTCTGATTCTTTTTGGTATATTAGATTTTGAACTCAAGGCCTAGGTTTTCCAGTCAGGTCTTCTACCATGGGAGCTAAACTTTTCTTTCTTGGTCATTTCCAAGATAGAGACTCAATATATGCTCAGGCTGGGCTGGATCACGGTTCTCCTGTGACAGGCATGGGCCACCATGCGTGGTCATCTGTAGTTGGGATGGTAGACATGTTGCGCCATGCTCAGTTCTTGGCAATTCTGTGAGCATATGACAAAAAGATAGCTGGAAAGGGCTCAGAAGGGGCCTGTTATTTATCATGCAACAGGTATGGGATTATGAAACAAAACATGGCTGTCTTTCATCCTTACCCTATCCCCATGAGGAAAGGGATCCTTCACTGTGTTCAGTTTTGCAGCTGGGGAAAGCGAGGCACGGAGAAGCTGGATGGCCTACTCATTTCCCCCCAACTTACAGGAAGCTTGGCCTGACTTCTCTGCCATGCTCCCTAAGACTATGGGTGCTAATCAGTCCACTTCTTGTGGTAGGAAGTTGACTTCTTGTCAGTCAGGGGCTTGAAATCTGGGCCTGGGTGCTGTCCCCGAGCCCCTAAGATCAAGGCTAGAATTCTACCACTTGTACCGCAGCACCACTCCTGGTTTTCTGGTGGTTCTTTGAAGATAAAAGTCTCAAAGATGTTCCTGCCTGTGCTGGCTATGAACCATGATCCTCATATCTCAGCCTCCTGTGTAGTTACCATTATAGGCCTGTGCCACCGGCACATGGCTTAAGTGTACTTTTGACTTTCTCTCTCTGTCTCTGTCTCTGTCTCTGTCTCTCTCTCTCTCTCTCTCTTTGTCTCCCTTTCTCTGTCTGTCTGTCTGTCTGTCTGTCTGTCTGTCTGTCTGTCTGTCTGTCTGTCTGTCTGTCTGTCTCTCTCTCTCTCTCTCTCTCTCTCTCTCTCTCTCACACACAGGAACTTGTTGAATGGGTGCTGCAGGAGGTGGCGTAGTGTCCCCATGTAGCTGGGACCCAAGATGTCCCTCTCATTCTGGAGGTGGGCTGTGGGTCAGGAGCTGTCTTGCTCAGCCTGTTGAACTAGTTCCCTGAAGTATGCCCCTCTGTGCCCAGGCTAGACCATGATGGCTATTCATTGTCAGTCCGTCTGCTGAGTCCTTCTCCACTATTCTCTGCTAACCAAAGTGGATGAGGAGGGATCGCGTTTTCCAACTGCACAGCACGATCCCGGGCCTCTGATCCTCACCACCACATATTGGGCCAGACCCTGATGATAAGAAAATGAATTCACTCTATGTCTACTTTTGCTTTGTGTCATTTTGGGGAGAGGGGGCAGTGTGCAGAGGAAAGACCCCAGGCCTGACACCTCCTGGGGGACATTTGTTCTTGTGACAGAGCCAAGTCATTGCTGTGGACAAGAAAGAAGCCGCTATCAGACTGACCAGAAAAATGCTCAAAGGTAGGTAGGCTGTTGAAGTATCAAACCCACCTAAGTCTGCTTTCTCAAAACATGGAGGGTGCAGTGTGGGTGGCCTGGGACTGGCCCTAGGGGATTATAAATGGATGGTGGTGAACAGGTGCTGGTGGCTGAGGTCTGATGGTTTTGACTCAGAGCCAGCCCAGGCAGGAGAGTCTGTGATATTCTTATCTCCCATAAACCACCTCCCCCCACCAGAATAAAAGCCAGATGTGGTGCTGTGGCTCAAGTGGTAGAGCCTCAGCCTTGAGTAAAAGAAGCTCAGGGATGACACCGAGGCCCCGAACCCAAGCCCTAGGACTCACAAAAAATAAAATAAATTAATAGTGGGCACCTGTTATGTTACTACCAAAAAGGATGGATTCAGTCTTCTCTCTGGTGCTTGAATCCAAACGTAAGGGGCTTCCCTTGATGTTCCTCTAAACCTCTCCTTCTGTCTATTATCTCTCCTGGCTTGAGCTGCAGGATAGTATTTAGATCATCCCTCTTGATATGACCTTAAATACCATCCCCTACCTTCCCTCCTTGGGATGGGGATCCTGGATTTACTCACCACTGGGAGGATGAGGCACTGCGGACATGGGGGTAAGTATCCCCGAAACTCATACTCTCACACACACACTCACCTAGGCCAACTCAGAGTAGCCTTTTCCAAAAACACTTTATCTCCTTGGATTAACTGATCTAGGAGAGGAACTTGATCCCCTGTAAATGACTATTTTAACTAGGGCTTGCTAGTTGACATGAGATAAACAGAAGCTCAAAAGAAAGGCTGTGGTGCCTGTCACCTCTGGCTCAGGCTCCTGCCTGACATCCTGGCTACTTGGGAGGCAGAGATCTGAGGATCAAAGTTCGAAGCCAGCCATAAGCTGGAAAGCCAGTTAGGCTCTACTCTCCATGGAACCACCAAAAAGTTAGAAGTGGAGCTGTAGCTCAAGTGATAGAGCACCAGCATTGAGCACAAAAATTCAGAGACAGCTCCCAGATCCTCAGTACAAGCCCACATAAAGAAAGGGTCCCATGTGTTGCCCCCAGACTGCTTGAGCCTTGAGTGCTCTCTTCCAGAGTGTGATACAGCACCAGTCTCTGGGTAGTGTATCAGAGCCTTCAGAAATTGGGTGGTAAAAGCCAGACCTTCCCCCTTTGTGCTTTCTGAACACACACCAGCTGGTAGGCAGAGCTTGACAAGGCCAGCAGCCTACAGAGCAGAGAAGATCCCTCTCTGCCAGGGTGATTGGAGCAGGCTTCTTAGAGGCAGCACTTGACAGGGGGTCTTGCTTAACAAGGAGGATCTGACAGGAAGAACAGAGAGCAAAGATGCTGTAGATAAAGGACAACATAGCTGAGCATGTTCATTTCCAGCCAGGGCTAGTGGTGACAAACTCAGTAAAGATGTGAAAGTCTGTCCCAAGACAGGCCCAAAGTGTCACAGAAGAACAGCTATCCAGGGTTGAGATTGTCTCTTAGCAGCAGTGAGTTCGCCTAGCACACAGGAAACCCTGGGTTTGATTCCTAGGTCCCGCATACACAGAAAAAGCCAGAAGTGGAACCATGGTTCAGGTGGAAGAGCACTTGCCTTGAGCAAAAGTAGCTCTGGGACAGTGCCTTGGCCTCGAGGTCAAGCCCCAGGACTGTCAACATATAACAGCACTCCAAGGGACCTAGGTGACAGGTGGATGGCCTTGCCATGTAGCTCTTAGTAGATCCATCTATGCTTTGTATCTCCTTTGAAAGAGGGGATTTGGACACTCCTACTGCCCGGGCACCCATGGAACTGGTTATCAGCAACCCTCCTAATGTCTTCCAACTGGATATGGAGTAGCTGGCCCCAGAAATCCTCAGGTACCAGTTGGTAGGGGCAGGGGGATACAGGGCAGCCCCCAGATGACCTAGTGGGTCTGATCTGCCCAGATGACTAGGCCATCCAGAGGAGGTGGATGGGAACTTAGAGAGGGGTAGTGATGTGAAGGGAGCCCTTTAATGTCCATGATCCTACCCAGATTCCAAGCCTCACTTTGCTGTCCCTGAGGGAGGTTAAAGAGTGTCTAGGTGGTACTGTCTAGAGGAGGACTAGGTGGAAATTCTAAAGAATGAGAGACCATAAGCCCTGTGCTGGTGGCTCATGCCTGTCATCCTGGCTACTTGGGAGGCTGCGATACAGAGGATCTTATTTCCCAACTGAGGCAGGAAAGTCCCATGAGAGTCTCATCTCCAACCCCAACTGTAAGTGGGCCATGGCTCAAGTAGTAGAGCACTGGCCTTGAGCAAAAATCATCATCAGGGAAAGTACTCTGTGTAAGAAGGTGGCTCTTTGGGCGATGCCAGTGGCTCACAACTGTCATTCTAGCTACTCAGGAAGCTGAGATCTGAGGATCACAGTTCAAAGTTAACTTGGGCAAGAAAGTCTGTGAGACTATCTTCAGTGAACCACCAGAAAACCGGAAGTGGTGCTCTGGCTCCAGTGTTAGAACGCACACCTTCAGCTGAAGAGCTGAGGGACTGTGTGCAGGCCCAAAGTTGAAACCCTATGACCGACAACCAAAAATAAGGTGGCTGAGTTTTCTTCATAGCGTTGTGTACAGTAGGAAATGCTATGCTGTGTTAGGAGCCATTCCAGATGTGTGAGAGGCTCTGAGTTTTGTCTACACTTGGTCTGAGGACAATACTGCCATCTTCTCGGGGGTTGGGATATTCATGTGCTCAGGGCCTTGGGCTACCCGTTTGTTTGTTTTTATATATTTGTGTGTGTGTGTGTGTGTGTGTGTGTGTGTGTGTGTGTGTGTGTGTGTGTGTGTGTGTGTGTGTGTATTTTTCCCTCATCTTTCTCTGTTCACTACCTGAGTGCCTGTCTGCCTATTCCTGAATTCGTATGGTGCCCATCCTCCATGGCAACCTTGCCTTTAGCCCCCTATCAGGATCTATAATGAGTTCTAAATTTCCAGATACCTGAATATTCCAGTTTTTCTTTGGAGCCCAAGTTCGACTGTCCATATCTTTGTCTGCTTCCAAAGGATTCTGGGTCAGCAGGGCCAGCTAGCATATGTTCTCCCCTGCCTCTGGGGGAGGGGGGGCAGAATCAGTTGTCATGCGATGTCTTGTCCTTTTCTTCAGCTGGGCCTCTGGCTGCACATCCTACTCCCAGCAGGCTTGCAGTGGAGTGGAGGAAGGGTGGTTACCAGTGACTCTGGCCAACTCGAGCTTGAGGGCTGACTGAAGGCTGACCCAGCAAGGATGATGAGGGGCTACATGGGAGGTGAGGCCAAGGTGGCTTGGAAATATTGGTCGATATCTTTTTGCAGGCAAGTCTATCTTCTGGCCCTAGCAGGATCTCTCAGGCCCTTCTAGATAATTCCTGATGTCCAGAATACAGAGTCACAGATTTTGATCTCTAGGGTCAGGGAACTGGGGGATGAGAGACTGGTTTGGCTAGTACCTCAATGTTCTGTGGCATTATCCTTGACCTGGCTACGTACCTCTTGTGTAAGTTCACTTCTTAACCCAGTGCTGGCCATATACTGGCCACTTGTGCTGTGGAAGTGACAGGAGCGGAAGTGAGATCTAGAATGACCAAGATCTGGATTTTTGGCATGGTTGGGGGCGGGGTGTCTTTAAAAAAATTCTTTGAGCTGGAACTCAGACCTTGGCACTGTCCCTGAGCTTCCTTTGTTCAAGGCTAGCACTCTAACACTTGAACCACAGCTCACCTTTCATCTTTTTTAGTAGTTTAATAGACAGAAGTGTCTCACATATTTTCCTGCTTGGGTTGGCTTCAAGTTGCCACCCTAAGAGCTCAGCCATTAGAGTATCTAGAATTGCTGGTATGAGCCACTGGCACCTGCTAAGGATGTGTGTGTGTGTGTGTGTGTGTGTGTGTGTGTGTGTGTGTGTGTGTGTGTGCGCGTGTGTGTGTGTGTGTGTGTGTGTGTGTGTGCATGTGTTTACCAGGGCTTGAATTCAGAGCCTCGGTGGTATGCTTTAGCTTGTTTGCACAAGGTTGATGCTGTACTACTTGAACTACAGTAGCTCTGCTACACATCTTTTTGGTGATTCATTGGAGATAAGAGTCTGCCCAGGCTAGCTTTGAATCTTGATTGATCCTCAGGCCTCAGCCTTGAGTAGCTAGGATTATAGGCATGAGCCAATGGCATACAGCTGCAAGGCTCTGTTTTTATAATCTCTTCTGTTCTAACAGTTGTCTTCTCGCCCTGGCATAGATCTCTGACCTCCACATCAACTCCCAGCAGCCCCTGACTGTGTGAAGAACATAAAGCTTAAACTTGATCCCATTATTTTTCCTCATGGGAGGAGGTTATGTTTCATCTGAAGCCAGGGTTAGGAGGGGTAGCTGTAGATGGGTGCTCAACTGGAGAGAGGTAGTCTGTTTTAGCCAAGAAAGAAACTGTGGCCAGATGGTAATAACTCATGCTCTCATATTCCTAGCTCCTCAGGAGTCTGAGATATGAGGATTGCCATTCAGAGGCAGCCCAGCTAGAAAAATCTGTGAGACTCTCTTCTGCAAATAACCACCCGAAAGCTGGAAGAAAAGCTGTGGCTTAACTGGTAGAGTGCTAGCCCTGAATATAAAAAGTGAGGGACAGAGCCCAGGCCCTGAGATCAAGCCCTAGTCCCAAAATGCTTATGCATGCGTGCACACACACACACACACACACACACACACACATACACACACACACACACACACACACACACACACACACACACACACACAAAGGTGGTTATGATAAGCTGAACTAGAACTGGGGGCAGTCCTGAGTCATAGTCACAGTAAACTCTAAAGAGATACATCCATGTACGGGGCCACAGGACCATGGGAAGGACAGTATGGATGCTCGTCTCTAGTCAGCCCATGATCACAGACCTTCATCTGCCCCTGAGCACTGGTGTGGAAAGCAGGCCTCTGAGTCCCTGGGACTCCAGGGACAGTGACTACTACAAGAACCAACCAGCTGGCTGTGAATTCCTGAGCCTACAATTCTTTCATGAGCCCAACTCAACACCTGCCCAAGGTGTGCCTGACAAATTCACACTCATATGATGCCACATGCATAGGCATTACCTGGTGTGATATCTTGCAGCTTCTGCCCCTCTTGGCCCAGAACCATGGTCTAAGATGTCAATTTACTGGTCAGATCCACATTACACCCATGACAGATGCCATTCTGATTATCTCCATTCCCCAAGGCTCAACCCTTCTCTGTTACTGTGGCTTGCTCTATAGGTAATGGCCTCCAAACAAGCTGTTCTCAAGACTTGTAGGACACCTAGATATTGGGAGACCCTCAGTGGCCCACTGGAAAGTACACTACCTAGAGCAACAGAGGGAGGTCCAAGCAGGCCAGGTGTTGGTCATGGGGCTTGAAGTCTGGGCCAGGGTGGTGTCCCCAAGCTCTTCAGATTACCACTTGAGCTAAAGAGCCACTTCCGGTTTTCTGGAAGTTCCTTGGAGATCAGAGTCTCCGGATTCCTGCTTGGGCTGGCTTTGAAACGTGGTCCTTACATCTCAGCATCCTGAGGAGCTAGGAGGACAGGTGTGAGCCACCGGTGGCCGGCTGATCTGGCCTTTAACCACAATAGACTAGGAGCTCCTGAAAGATTTTCTTTATTGTATCTGTGCCAGTACGCGGGCTTGAACTCAGGGCCTGGGCTCTGGTCTCTTAACATTTTCCCTCAAGGTTAGCACTCTACCACTTGAGCCACAGCTCCATTTCAGGCTTTTGGTGGTTAATTAGCAAGAAGAGTCTCACTAACTTTCTTCCCCTGAGCTGGCTTGACCCATGATCTCTATCTCAGTCTCCTGAGTAGCTAGGATTTACAGGGGTTGAGCCACTGGTGGCATTGGGCTAGAAGCTTTTCTTAAGCAAGCTTTCTTCCCTGTGTTTGCCTTGACTCCTCCACGCAAAGGTGGTCTGAGGGTCAAGAGCTGTGAAAAATAAGCTTCCAGCCACAGGAAATGGCTGGGGTACCTCGTAAAAAGCAAGCTAATCTTCCCCCTGGACCCCATTCTGGGACCAGACCGTGTACCCTACCTGTGACTCAAGTACAAACCTTGACCCAGCCTTGAAAGTCCTCCCAGAATTGTCTGAAGCCACAGAACCTTCATCCTACCCACACCATCTGCTCTCCACCACACCTCAGGACCTTTGCCCATGTTGGACCCTCTGCCTGAGACCCTCTATCCTGAATCCACATCTTAGAACTCCTGTGGAACTTTGGCACTGGTTATATCACCTCGTGGAGCAAGTCTTTCCTTCCCTTCACCCTCTTTTTTTTTTTTAATATTGAGTTGCTAGAGATGGAACTTTTGCAGGCTGACTGGCAAATGCTTTATCTTGGTGTGTGTGTGTGTGTGTGTGTGTGTGTGTGTGTGTGTGTGTGTGTGTGTGTGTGTGTGTGTGTGTGTGTGTGTGTGTGTGCATGTGCGTGCCAGTCCTGGGGTTTGAATTCATGGCCTGGATGCTATCCTATCCCTGAGCTTTTGTGCTCAATGCTAACACTCTACTACTTGGGACACAGCTCTACTTCTGGCTTTTTGGATGTTTAATTGGAGAAAAGTGTCTCATATAGACTTTCCTGCTTGCAATTGGGATCCTCAGATCTCAGCCTCCTGAGATCTGAGCTTACAGGGGGAGCCACCAGCACCTGCCGTCTACCCTACCTCTTACCTATAACCTTGATCTTCCTCTGAGTCCCAGAAGAATATGTCTCATCAGGCTCACTTTTTTTTCCAGTCTTTGGGCTTGAACTCAGGTTCCGGGCATGTTTCTGAGCTTCTTTTGCTCAAGGCTAGCACTCTATCACTTAAACCACAGTGCCACTTTTGGCTTTTTCTGTTTGTGTTCTACTGAGCAATCAAACCCAGGGCTTAGTGTGTGCTAGGTAAGCACACTACTACTAAGCCACATTCACAGACCAAGTCTCACGTATAAAAGGAATTATGAGCGTGAGATTGATTGGCATATCACTTTCGGCCTAGATATTACTGACTATTTCATATCTTTGCCAAGATTTGGGACCAGCCTGTGACTCAGCAATGAGGAATGATAAATGAGTGATAGCCACCATGCCCCAGAGGTCTAGTCTCACATTCTACAGAGGGATAGAGAATATGGAGCCAGAAACTTTTACAACTCCTACAGTATAGGTACTGTGGTCTCCCTAGAGGCAGTGGCTGGCTCCTAGGTGTCCCATCGGGCTTCAGTTAGTAATGGCTGTTCAGTTAGCTGTAGGCTCAGACTTAGTACAATTCAAGGCTTGTCCCAGCTTGCTCAGGTTAGAGGGCTGGGCATGGGCAACCTGCTGAATGCCTATCATCCATCCATCATCCATCCACACACAGAGACATGGAGTTATTGCCTATTTTTTGGGGTGGGGGACAGTTCCAGGTTTGTACTATGAGCCTAGACCTTGTCCCTGAGCACCTTTGCTCAAAGGTAGTGCTCGGCCCTTGAGCCACAGCCCAATTCATGTTTGTTTTTTTCCTGTGATCTCTTAGAAATAAGAATGTCTTGGACTTTTCTTTCCCGGTTGAATTCAAATTGGCATTCCCTATATCTCAGCCTCCTGACGAGTTAGGATTACAGGCAGGAGCCCCTGGCTCCTGGTTTTCTTTTCTTCTTGTTCTTTTTTGTAATCATAACATTCTGAAATCTTCACGCTGTCATTCCAATGGTTTGCATTATAAGTAAACTACCCAAGCCTGGAGTTCGAATGCCAAGATTGCCACCCACAAATTGAAGGTGATCCTGACAAACTCATTCCTATTCATGTGAATGCTAATGGAATGTTATAAAAGTAATAATTAAATTTGCAATTAATTCATGATCATATTTTAGAATGCCACATAAAAATTATTGGATTTATGTGTTTCATTCTATCACCATGGTATGATTTCGCTAATGGAAGGATATTGACTAATTTTTAATTAATGCTTTTATAAGTATTCAAACGTGATACTTCATTAAATGGAGGCATAATTTGATAACTAATAATTGGTTATTATATATATAATTTAATATCCTCACATTCCCTCTCTCTCTGCATTTATATATATCTATACATCTATCTATCTTTTCTATCTATCTATCTTTTCTATCTATCTATCTATCTAATCTATCTATCTATCTATCTATCTATCTATCTATCTATCTATCTATCTATCTACCAATCTACCTATCTATCTGTCTATATTGTGTACTCCTGTGGCTTGATTACGGGTCCTCAGAACTTTCTGGCAGCTCAGTTTGCTAGAGGCTGGTGTGCTAAGACTGTGACCCCATTTATGGATTGGCCATTGTATGCCATAAGTTGAAATCCCAGCATGTCCAAAAATTTATTCGTGGAGTAAGAAGCCAATTTTGACACATTATTTTTTCCTTTTCTGTTAAAGCCTTGGGTCTCAGTATGATGTATAATCCACATGCAAATATATCTTATGTGATATGATGTAATAAAAGAACTGTTATATGTGTAATAATACTAAATAAATAAGGGTAATAAACATCATATTCATTAAACCCATGTATGTAAATAGATCTCATATATTAATATTACTTTTTTCAGTGCTGGGGATTCATTTCAGGCCCTGGGAACTGTTCTTAATTTCTTATCTTCAAGGATGATGAGCCTTTCCCCTTCATCCACAGTGCCACAAAATTATCCAGACCCTGAGTTCAAATACAAGGCCTTCCAGAAAAATAGTGTAAATTCCAAACCAGGGCATTATTATTATTATTATTATTATTATTATTATTATTATTATTATTATTATTATTATTATTATTATTATTAGCCGAGCACAGGGCTTGCTCTCAAGTCTTGGCACCTCTTCCACAGCCAACCCTTGGATCCTAGGAGAGTTCAAATCTTGGGGCTGGCAAAAAAAAGGAGAAGCATAAAACTGAGAAGTTCAAGAAGATGGTTTTATTTTTTTTCCTTTGTATTGTGACCATCCTGGATGTAAATGACAAGGCAAAGAAAGAGTACGTGACCTTGCATTGCTGATGTTTGGCGGACTGTTAAGGAAGCCATAGCCGAAAGTGTCAACTTAGGTGTGGAGGTCGAATCCTGGGATTGCCAATAATGAATGTCAGAGATTCTAAGAAACCCATTCTCAAGTACATCCATACAAATGGAATGTTATAAAAGTAACAATTAAATAAGTAGTGTTTGATTATATTATAAAATTTTACACAACATTTATACTACTATGACTAATTTTCAATTAATACTTTATTATGTATCCAATCATGATACTTAAAAAGGGAAGGCATAATTTAATTGCCAATAATTGGTAGTAATATCATATATGCATTTTCATAGCATACAGACATCTCTCTCTTGTTTCATGCATCTACATCTGTCTGTCTGTCTATCTATCTATCTATCTATCTATCTACAAATCTACGCATTTATCTGTTTATTCACTTGTCACTACTAGGGCTCAGTATTAGAGTGCTTACCTAATATGTATAAAGCCCTGGGTTCGATTCCTCACTGCCACATGCACAGAAAAATCCAGAAGTCATGCTGTTGCTCAATCAGCTGAGCAGGAGCTTTGAGCATAAAAGCTTAGGGACTGTGTTACTCAAGACCCAGGAATGGCACCAAAAAAAGATAGAACGTTCTGACTGCAACTGTATAAGGATAGGACTGCAAATACTTCATCACAGAGCAAGCCAGGAGTCTGGTGCTGACAGCTTCCATCTAACCTGACTTAGCCAGAGGTAAACTGCTGCAACTCAGCTCCACACAACCAGATGCTGCTGGATCATTCACCCCATCATCCAAGATCCTTGGGAACTGAGATCTGACACAGGTGGGTTAAAAAACCCAGTGCTGGCAGGAAATCTGTGAAAGTCTGAGCTGTGGCTCAAAGTGGTAGAACTCTAACCTTGAGCAAAAGATCTTAGGACAGTACCCCTAACCTTTCAGTGCAATCCCCGTGGCTGACTCTACCTACCCAATAAAACCCACCCCTCTAAATCATTAGATGTGAACTTTGTGTGGTTTGTGATGTATTTCTGAAAGAATGGTGGTATTGATGAAAGCACCCTAATTCTACTGACAGTGTGTGGGATACAGTTATGTGATGAGTGCTTCATGAGGTGTTGTGTGCTAAGTCCTTCACTGGGTACATTCTTTCATCTGGTCCTTGTAAGAGCTCCACAAGTCAGATGATTGTGCAGATGAGAAACTTGAGGCTCAGATAGCCCCATGACAGGGACAAAAAGATGTATGTACCTAAGTCTAGGGAGTTTTCTCCTGCAGACAATTGTTTTGGTTTATTTTTCTTAGTCATGGACCTTGAACTAAGGGCCTAGCCACTGACCCTTCCCTGTTGGCTCATGGCTAGCATCCTATCATGTGGAGCCAAGAACCCCCTTGCAGCAGAGTGTTACAGTCTAGGTGTCTGTAGCTGAAGTGTGTCATCCTGCGTACTCAGCAAGCTGAGATGTAACAATCTGGGTTCTAAATTATCCCAGACACAAAAGTTCCCATGAGACTATTATCTCCTATTCACTACTTAGAAACTTGAAGTGGAAGCTGGGCTCCGGCAACTCACGCCTGTCTTCCTAGCTACTCAGGAGCCTGAGAGCTGAGGACCACAGCCCGAAGCCAAGCTGGGCAGCAAAATCCTTGAGAGGCTTCTCTCCAGTGACCTACCAAAATTCTGCTGATATGCTGTAACTCAAGTGGTAGAGTGCTTTGTTTTAGCTGAAGAATTCAAGGACAGCACCCAGGACTAGACTTCAACTCCTCCAATTTCCAAGAAAAGAAAGAAAGAAACCTGAAGTGGAGTGCTGGGAATGTGTCTGAGGGGTAGAGTGCTTTGCATGTATGAATCCCTGCGTTTGATTCCTTAGTACCACATCACTAGAAAAAAGCCTGAAGTAGCTGTGTGGCTCAAGTGGTAGAGTGTTATCTTTGTGGCTCAAATGAAGGCTCTCTGTCCAAACAGAGCACTGGGGAGAGAGATAGCTTGGGGTACAAAGAGGGCTTTTTCTCTTGGCATTCAGAGCTTGCCCACACTCATCCTCACTAATTGTCCCAGATGAATTGATTGTTACACAGCTGTACAGGAGTAAAGCTTTTTCTCTGCCTGTTCCAACAATGAGGCAGAGTTCCTCCTGCAGCCTGGGGTGCAGAGAAAACCTCAGCCTATTCTGGGAACAGTGAGGGGAGCCCCGGAACATGCACTGTCTTGAAAACACTGTCTGTGATATGAAATCATTCTATTCAAAGCAAATTTCCTACCTGGGTGCCTTTCATCATAGGGACTCTGGACCTTCACCGATAGAAATGCATGCATACATACATGGGGAGACATAGAGTCACTGGTTTTTTGTTTGTTTGTTTGGCATGTCTGGGGGTTTTATCATGAGCCCAGGCACTGTCCTTGAGCTTCTTTTGCTCATGGGTAGCACTCCTTCCTTGAGCCACAGCCCCATTCATGGCGATTTTTTATTCCTGTGATTCCTCAGAAATAAGAGTGCTGTGGACTTTCCATTCCCAGCTGAATTCAAACAGGCATTCTCTACCTCTCAGACTCCTGAAGAGCTAGGATTACAGGCAGGAGCCTCTGACACCTGCCTTTCTTTTCTTCTTGTTTTTTTCATTGTGACGAACTGAAATCTTCACAGTGTCATTCTAATGGTTTGCATTTCAAAGTAAACTACCCAGGCCTAGAGTTGAATGCCAGGACTACCACCTACAAATGGAAGGAGATCTGGAGAAAATCTTTCCTATTCATGTGAATGCTTAATGGAATGTTATAAAAGTAACAATTAAATTTGCAGCTGGTTCATGATTTTCTTATAGAATGCCACACAAAATGTAGTGGATTATGTCTTCCATTCTAGCACCATGGTAAGATTCTCCCATTTAAAGAATACCGAATACTTTTACATTAATGCTTTAATAAGTATTCAACCATGATACTTCATTAAATCGAGGCATAATTTAATCATAATTCATAATATATATAATTTAATATCCTCACATTCTCTCTCATATATATTGCAAACTATACATCTATCTAACTATCTATATCTATATTTACATCTATCTATATCTATATATATCAATCACTACTATGGCTTGTTGCCAGGTCCTCAGAACTGGCTGGCAGCTCAGTTTGCCAAAGCCTTTTATCTACAACTGATCCTTTCATGAATTGGGCATTGTGGGCTGTGAATTCCAATCCCAGCATGGCCAAAATTTTATATGTGGAGTTAGAAGCCAATTTTGTGATATTTTTTTCCTTCTCTGTGAAAGTCCTGGGTCTCATTAAGATGTATAATCCATATGCAAATAGATCCATATGATAAGATGTAATAAATGAAATAGATGCTATATATGAAATAATACTAAATAAAATTTAAAAAATATAAGGGTAATAAGTGTCATAAGGATTAAACCCGTGTATGTAAATAAATCTCATATATGAATATTATTTTTTTCAGTGCTGGGGCTTAAATTTGGGCCCTAGGAACTTGGCTGAAATTCTTTTCTTCAATGATGGTGAGCTTCCTCTCCCTCACAGTGGCAAAAAGTTACCCAGACCCTGAGTTCAAATCCCAGGCCTGTCAGAAAAACGGTGCAATTTCCAAGCCAGGGCCTTAATTTTATTTTGGCCATGCCTGGGGCTCGACCTCAGCTCATGGCAACTCTGTCTCAGCTTCGATCTTCCTAGGCTGGTGTGCAGCCTCAGGACCCACAGCCCATCCTGAGATACTAGGACCCAAGGTCAAACCTTGGGACTGGCAAAAAAAAGAAGTGCTGGGAAGGTGGCTCAGTGATAGACGGCTTGTCTTGCATACATAAGGCCCTGGATTTGATTCCTCAGCACCACATAAGCAGAAAAAAACGGAAGTAGTGCTATGGCTCAAATGGTAAAGCGATAACCTTGAGTTGAAGAGTTGAGGGCCATCATCCAGACCCATAGTTCTGGCTGCAAAACTGAAAAAAAAAAGAAAGAAGAGAGGAAAAAAAGGAGAAGGATAAAACTGGGAAGTCCTAGAAGGCATTTTTACATTGTTTTTTCCTTTGAATTGCAACCATCCTGGTTCTAAATGACATGACCTTGCACTGCTGATGTTTAGTGGGCTATCAGGGAAGGCACAGCCAAAATCAGCAACCTAGGCCCAGTGTGCGAATCCCAGGACAGCCACCTATGAATGGCAGTAGTTTCTAAGAAACGTATTCTGATATATATCCATATGAATGATATGTTGCAAAGTAACAATTACATTAGTAGTTAGTGTATGATTATATTATAAAATTATACACAGTAATTATACTACATTGACTAATTTTCAATTAATAGTTTGTTATGCATTCAACCATAATACTTAAGAAAACGAAGGATTAATTTATCGATAATTGGTAGTAATGTAGTATATATATTAATTAATATACAAACATTTCTGTCTTGTTTTATACATACATACATACATATATATATATACTTCTATATGTATGTGTGTGTGTGTGTAACAATCTACATATCTATTTCTACACTTGTCATTCCTGAGGCTCAGTGGTAGAGTGCTCGCCTAGTATGTATGAAGCCCTGGGTTCGATTTCACACTATCACATGCACAGAATATGCTGGAAGTACTGCTGTCACTCAAGCAGTGGTGCACTGGTGTTGAGCATGAAAGCTTAAGGACTGTGTCTAGGCCTTTATTCAAGCCCCAGGACTGGCACCAAAAACAAATTAGAATGTTGTGACTGCAAGTATAGAAGGCCAGGATTTCAAATATCTCATCACAGAGCAAGGTAGGGGTCTGAAGCTGATGGCTGCCATCTAACCTGACTTAGCCAGAGGTCAACCATGGAACCAGATGCTGCTGGCTCACCCCTTGCTGCTCGGAGGATGAGATCAGACACTGGTGGGTTGAAAACTCAGCCCTGGCAGGAAGTCTGGGAGACTCTGAGCTGTGCCTCAAAGTGGTAGAGCTCTAGCCTTGAGGAAAATATCTTAGGACAGTACCTCCAACCTATGAATGCAATCCCGAGGCTGATGACCCTCCCCACAAAAACCCACCCCTCTAAACCGTTAGATATAAACTTGTGTGGTTTGTGACTTGTATCTGAAAGAGTGGTGATACTGATTAAGTCACCATAAATCTAATGACAATTTATGCAATACAGCTATATGATGAGTCCTTCCTGGGGTGCTGGGTGCTGCGTCCTTCACGGGGTTCTGGGTCATTCATAGGGTACTGTGTCCTGAGTCTTTCACAGGGTGCTATGTGCTGAGTCCTTCATGAGTTGTTTACTTTCATCTGGTCCTTATAAGAGCTACACAAGTAAGATGATTGTGCAGATGAGAAAGTTGAGGCTCAGATATGTCCCCAAGGCAGGGCCAAATTTATGTATATACTGAGCTCTAGTGACTTGTCTCCTGCAGACAATTGTTTTGGTTTAGTTTTCTCCATCATGAACTTTGAACTCAGAGCCTAGGTACTGAATTTCTACTTGGGCTCATGACTAACGTTCTACAATGCAGAACCAAGAACCCATTGAAGCAAAGTGTCATGGCTTAGGTGTATTTAGCTGAGGTCTATCATCCTGCCTGCTCAGGAAGTTGAAGATCTCGGTTCAAAGCTATCTCAGATCATGGTCCAAAGCCAGCCTGGCCAAGAAATTCCTTGAGATGGTTACCTCCAATAAACCACCAGAAAGCCTGAAGGGGCACTGTAGCTCAGGTGGAAGAGCACTAGACTTGAACTGAAGAGATCAGAGATAGCACCCAGGTCCAGACTTAACTCCTCTAACTTACAAGAAAAGAAAGAAAGAAACCTGAAGTGGAGTGCTGGCAATTTTTCTTAGGGGTAGACTGCTTTGTATGTGTGAAACCCTGGGTTTGAATCCTCAGTACCACATCCATAGAAATGTTCCACATCACTGAAGTGGCACTATGGCTCAAGTGGTAGAGTGCTGTCTTTGTACAGGAGAAACTGAGGTACAGTGATAAGGTCCTGAGTTCAAGCACCGTTGCCAATAATGAATAATTTCATTAGGTTCAGCTCCCTAGTTGTCTGCCAGAAGGACCCTTGAATTAATGGTAGTAGTTTGTTTCAAAACAGAAAGATATTCTTACAAAGACAGGATGAGTGTAGGGAACTTGGCCTGCCACCTGAGGTGGCACAAATGAAGGCTTCCTGTCAAAAGAGAGCACTGGGGAGAGAGATAGCTTGGCGTACAAAGTGGCCTTTTTCTCCTGATCTTCAGAGCATGCCCACACTCATCCTCACTAAATGGCCCAGATGAATTATTTGTTACACAGCTGTATAGGAATGAGGCTTCTTGTCTGCCTGTTATACAAATGAGGCGGACTTCCTCCAGCAGCCTGGGGTATGAAAAACCCTCATGCTACCCTGGGAACAGTGAGGGTAACCCCGGAACATGCACTGTCTTGAAAGCACTCTCTGCCCTATGAAATCATTCTATCCAAAGCAAATTTCCTAGCTGGGTGCCTTTCTTCATAAAAACTCTGGATGTTCACTGATACAAATACATGCATACATACACAGACACAGGGAATTAATGGCTCTTTTTCTGTGGCAGGTCTGAGGCTTGAACTGTGAGCTTAGACATTTTCCCTGAGCTCCTTTTGCTCAACTAACCATTTTATTGTGTCTTAAACCATGATTACCATAGTTTGGGGTGCAGCTTTTACACTCACAAATGATCCAGGGATCCTAGGACCCAAGCTCAACTCCCAGCACTGGCAAAAGTACATCAAACCAACAAAAATGGAGGAGGAGAAAAACAGAAAGTTTTACACAACAGTTTTACCTTTGTTTCCTTAGTACTGTGACCCTCGTGGGTCTCAATGACTCAGCTTGAAAATTTACATGAGCTTGCATGAATAAAGGCTGGGGGCTGTCAGTGAAGCCTGAGTCCAACCCAGATACCTAGGCCCTGAGTTCGATCCTAATACTGCCACCTATACACTGCTGAAGATCCTAGGAAACTCGTTCCTATGTATAGGAACACTAATAGAATGTTTGAAATGTACTAACTGAATTACTAATTAGAGAGTCATTCCAGTATAAGATTGCATGCAATAAATATAGGTCATTGATTAATTCTTTATTAAGTGTTCTACCGTGATTAATTAATGGAGTCATAATTTTAGACCAAATAATTGGTAGTAATGGAATATATAAAAATAAGCTATAGACATCACTCTTTATACAGGGTTACACACTAGAATCTACGTAAAAGTCTCTCTGTCTCTCTCTGTATATATTTATAGATGTATATACATATGTAAACACACACACACACACACACACACACACACACACACACACACACTGCAATCTAAACATCTATCTGTTTATATATTGGCTATTCCTAGGGCTTGATCTCAGGTCCTCAAATTTGCCTGCCAACTTCTCTTGCATCAGACTGGTGTGCTAACATTTAACCATTCATGAAATGGGCCTTCTAGGCCCTGAGTTCAAGTCACAGAACTGCCAAAAACTTAATCCTGGTGGAAAAGCCAATTGTCACACTTGTTTTCCTTATCGGTGAAAGCCGTGGGTCTCAGGATGATGTATAATTCATAGGCAAATCTATGTCTTACGTAAAAAGATGCAAAAAATGGTGTATGTGTAATCATACTCACTAAAATATATAAGAAATAAAACACAAATAATATGAATAACTACACTAATCACATTATGCAGTAAACGTGTATGTAAATATAAATCATGTATTTAAAATGTATACGCATACTATTCTTTAGAGTGTTAGGACTTGAATTTAGGCCCTAGGAACAGGCCTGCCTTTTGTCTTCCAGCACGGTGAACTTCCCCATCCCCCACAGTGTTGCATATTTACCCAGAGCCTGAGTTCAAATCTTAGGCCTGGCAGATAAATGGGCATGAATTCCAAGACAAGGAGCCTCATAATATTTTAAATATTTTTAATGTATCAATGTGTGTACTCATTTATTTCTTTTTATTTTGTCAAGCACAGGGCTTGAACTCAGGTCGTGGTAATTCTGCCTCAGCTCTGATCACTCTAGGCTGGGGTGAAGCCCCTGGACCCACAGCTGAACCTGGGTTCCTGGGCCCCAAATGTTGACAGGAAAAAATAAATTAATGAGACACAGAAAAACAAACAAACAAACAACTGGCAACATGCAGATGGTTGCCAGTTTTACATTTGTTTGGTTTGCTAGGTGACCATCCTGTGTCTGAATGACACAGCTGAAAAATGTTGATAACCTGGCATTGCTGAATGCTGGCGGGCTACCCAGAAAGCCATAGGCCAACACGTCAACATAGGTCCTGTGTTAGAAGCCCCTTCCTGTCCCCTACAAATGAAGGGAAATCCTAAGAGTCTCGTTCCTATTCATAGGAATATTGATGGAAGACTATGAATGGCAAGGTAGATTTGGTTGTTTCTGAATACTACTGTACAATTAGAGTGATTTTACGAGGCTAATGGATTTTAATGAGTATTTTTTGACACATTCAAAGAATACTATTAATTACATGGACGCAATAGTTTCCAAACCGTGATTGAATTAATTAATATTTCATTAAGGATGAAAACAATAATATTAATTACATGGAGGCATAATAAATACCCAAGAATTGGTAGAAATGTAGTCTATATAACTGAAGAATGTATCGACATCTCTGGCACTCTATAAATATCTGTATTTATTTGTGTACTACCATCTTCATGTCAATCTGTTCTTATTTTGTCAATGCCTAGGGCTCGATCTCAGGTGCTGGAAATGCTTGTCAGCTCCATATGCCCCAGGCTGGTGTGTTGATACTCACCTATTCATGAATTGGGTCTTGTAGGCTATGAATTCAGTTGCCAGCACTCACAAAAATTGAATCGTGGATTAAGAAGCCCATGGTGACTCTTTTTTCCTTTTCTGTGAAAGTCCTGGGTGTCAGGTGTGAAGTTTCATATATAGGCAAATCTATATCCTATGTAATAAATGTAATAAATATTTCATGTGTAATAACAGTCAGTAAAATAAATGGTAAATAAATGAATAAAACAAAAATAAAATGAATAACTATACTAAGCTCCACATGGGGTCAACATCTGGAGCTCAATCTCAGGGCCTAGGAAAGGCCTGGCAGCTGAATTGGCTAGAGGCTGCTGTGCTGACAGTCAATCATTCATGAATTGAACCTTCTAGGCCCTGAGTTTAGATCCCAGCATTGCCAAAAATGTAATTGTGGAGTGAGAAGCCAAGCGTGACACATGTTTTCTTTTTTTTGAAAGTACTCGGTTATATGTAGGATGTATAATTCAGATGCAAATTTATAAGCCATGTAATAGGATGTCATAAATGAAAAAAAGTCATAAATGGAAGAATTGTCACTACAATAAATGAAAAATGATTGAATTAGTAGTGAATCATTCTAGGATAAAAATAGACACAATAATTACAGGATATGCATTAAGTTTAATAATTTATTAAGCATTAACAGAATAAAAATTGCATGGAAACATAAATAACTAATTATTAGTAATAACAGCTGATGCACAATTTAATAATATATAGACATCTGTCTCATTATATAAAAGGTGATTACATGTATGGATGTATGTACATATGTGATAATAATAGGATATTGAGTAATTTTAATTAATGTTTTATTAATTGTTTACTGGGACACATCATTAAAAGGAGACATAATTTAATACCTAATAATTGGTAGTAATTAGTAATATAAATTAATAATATACAGACATCTTTTTGTGTATATAATATTTATATACACCAATGCTATCTATGCCTCATTCACTCCTGGGGCCTGGTGGTTGAGTGCTCGCCTAGTAAGCATGAAGCCCTGGGTTCGATTCCTCAGTGTGACATAAACAGAAAACTCAGAAGTTCTGCTGCCACGCCTACTCCAGTGGAGTCTGCTTAGCATGGAACACCTGTTATCAGATCTGAGAATGGGGCCTCACAGAAGCCTACCTCTGAGAATGGGAATTCATAGAAGTCTACCTCAGAGAATGGGGCTTCAAAGAGGCCTACCTTCTGGAAAGGCTGGCAAGCCCCTGGGAAATATATGTTCCTGTTCCTGTTTTTCTTTTCTTCGCTGTATAGGAGTGCCTATTAATCTTTTACTGTTCCTGCTGCTTGTTCTACCTTCTCATGTTCAACGTTCCCTTATTCAGGTCTCTTTCTTGGAAGTGATGACGACCCCACCATCCGATGAGTGTCCTGAGAATATGACTAACTTACCAGAGTTAAGTGCTACCCTGAAAGCCCCTCTTATGGAGGCTATTAGACAAGTCATAAGTAAATTTAAAAGTATTGGGGGTTTCATGATATCACTTCAGCAGAAGGAATTGTTTGTAAGAGATTTACAAGAAGCTGTAGGCACGGCTAGAGCAGAAAGTGTATATGGCTATTGGAGACTTCCCTTTAATCCTGAAGCATATACAATAGAGCCATATAGATATCCTGTAGATAAGAATGATGTAGAGGGATATTTAGACCAAAAGCTAAATAAGATTCCTAAAAGGTTGGTAGATGGAAGGTGGAAATGGCTTATCAGAGGAAAATGGTAGGCTCCTCCATTATCTAGAGGACCCTAAAGACTTCCCCCAGATCCATAGCCTTTTACAGGTGTGTATGATAAGGATGGCAACCGTTGGGTAAACTCTTAAGAAAAAAAAAACTTCCTATTACTCTCTTCCATTTACTGAAAGAGTTGCTAGATCTAGGCCTGCTTGTTGCTTACTATCAAATAAGAAACAAAAAAGATCTTATGAGACAGTTAAGGCCTCTATGGAGAAGAGTAAATGATTATGTGAAAGGGTTACAGAGAAGACACTATGAGCTGGAATTTGATATGTGGCCAGATTTAACTAACTATACTGAATATCATGAGTTTTGGCCACAAATTGGGGACCCTCTAAAAGAATGGCAAAGAAGCACAATTGCTTAGAAAAGATTTGAAATGCATAAAGTACAAAACTCAACAAAAGTAACAATAAAGTACTAGAGTTCATGCCTTTCTGTCCAGCACCTTGCCCATATGCTCTGGTTAATGGTTAATAGCTGATAAACATCTCGAAACCAATTGTATTTCTTAAAAAATACAGGAAAAGCCTGAAACAATTGCCTATCATCATAGCTCATCATACAAAAAACAAGATCAGGCGACCAGCTGGTGACCACCCAAGAACAAAGCTTTGCAGCAAGATTATGTAACCTTTTGCCCTTTCTCATGGAGACTTTTATCTATAAAAGCTTGTTATCCTCTGCAATAAATCGCACTCAGCATTCACTCCTCTTGTGTGTGAGTTTTCTGTTTGCCCTCTCCCCACCTGTTCCAGTTATCTCCACTAGGTGTCCTCCGTCTTCCCGAAAGAGCCAGTCAGCGGCATTCTGCTATCTTTCAATCAATTGAGTGCTATCCTGGAGCACAGATGCTTAGGGACAGTGTCAAAGCCCTTCCTCAAGTCCCAGGACTGACGCCACAAAAAGGTAGAATGTTCAACTGCAACTAGAGAAAGACAGGATCTCATCACAGAGAAAGCTAGTAGTCTGGTGCTGACAGCTGCCACCTAACCTGACTTGGCCAGATGTAAACTGTTGCGACCCAGCTCCATGGGTTAGCCCTGTCATCCTGGTTTACCCTGGCTTACCACCAACATCCGGGCTGCTCGGTGGCTTTAAAACTTGGCAGGAAGTCTGCTAGACTCTTTGAAATATGGCTTGAAGTGGTAGAGTTCTAACCTTGAGCAAATGGTATTAGAACAGTACCCCATGCTTGGAGTTCAAGCCCCATGACTAACCCCCCCCAACAAGAAAAACAACAACCCAATAAACCATTAGATGTAAACTTGTGTGGTTTGTGAAATGTTCCTCAAAGAATGGTGATACTGATGAGAGCACCCTAATTCTAATGGCAGCTTGTTGAATAGAGCTATGTGCTGAGTCCTTCATAAGGTGCTCTGTGCTGAGTCCTGCACATGGTGCTATGTGCTGAGTCCTTCACAAAGTGCAGTGTGCAGAGTCCTGCATTGGGTGCTGGGTGCTGAGTCTTTCACAGGATGCTGTGTGCTGAGTCATGCAAAGAGTGCCATGTGCTGTGTTCTTTACAGGGTGCATTCTTTCATCAGGTCCTTGTAAGAGCCCCACAACTGAGATGATTATGCAGACAATAATATTGAGGCTCAGATATATCCCTATGTCAGAGAAAAAATTATGTATTACTGAAAAGTAATGAGTTGTCTCTTCAATTTTTTTGTTTTGTTTTTCTCAGTCATGAACCTTGAACTAGGGGGGCCTGAGTGCTGCCCCTTACAACTTGGGCTAGCACTCCACCACGTGGAGCCAAGGACCCCCTTGCAGCAGAGTGCCACTTAGGGGTCGATAGCTGAGGTTGTCATCCTGCCTTCTCAAGAAGCTGAGATCTGAGGATCTGGGTTCCAAACTATCTCAGACACAAAAGGTCCCATGAGACTATCATCTCCAATTCACCACTAAGTAACCTGAAGTTGAAGCTGGGTGCTTGTAGCTCATGCATGTCATACTAACTACTCAGGAGGATGAGATCTGAGGATCATGGTTCAAAGCTAGCTTGAGCAGGAAACTCCTTGAGACACTAAGCTCCAATGGACCACCAGAAAAACTGAAATGGTGCTTTGGCTCAAATGGTAGAGCATAAGACTTGAGCTGAAGAGCTCAGGGACAGCACCCAGGCCCAGACTTCAACTCCTACAACAACAAAAAGACAGAAACAAACTAACAAACCTGAAGTAGAGGGCTGAGAATATGCCTTTGGAGTAGAGTTCTTTGCATATATAAAACGCTGGGTTTGATTTCTCAGGACCACATCACTAAAAAAATAGCCTGAAGTGGCTCTGGCTCAAGTGGAAAAAGGGGGGGAAGAGGGCTATCCTTGTACAAGAGAAACTAGTTACAGTGCTCAGGTACAGAGCTCAGGTTCTGAATTCAACTTCCAGGAATGGTATTTGAACCAGAGCACATGTGCAAGCACACACTCACACACACAGCCTAGAAGTGATGCTGTTACAAAAAATGATAAAGCAGTGGGTGTCTTCACTGAGCTCATGGTCAGCACCCCAGCCCTGTGTTCAACCCCCAAACCTAGCCACCCAGGGACCAACTAGGAGAGGTCAAAAGTTTCAAAACCTGGTGAGATTCACCAGCCCTAGATGACAGGAAGCTTTGTGATATTAGATATGTGGTTAGATTTTCCAAGCTTCTAGAAACCTAAGAGAGGCATCATATGCCCATCATCGCCCTCAATGAAACACTTCATGAGGTTCAGTGCCCTGGTTGTCTGCCAGAACGTATCCTGAATTATATTAAGCACTGTATCTGAATACTGGAATATAGTATCCAAAGGCAGGATAAGTGCACAGAACTTGGCCTGCCACGGGAGGTGGCACAAATGAAGACTTCCTGTCAAACCAGAGCACTGGGGAGAGAGATAGTTTGGGGTACAAAGAGACCTATTTCTCCTGACTGTTAGAGCCCGCCCAAAATCATTCTCACTATCTGACCTGGATAGTTGTTTGTTACACAGCTGTACAAGAATGAGGCTTTTGTCTGCCTGTCCAGACAATGAGAGAGACTTCTTTCAGCAGGCCTGGGATGCAGAGAAATCCTCAGGCTACAATGAGAATAGTGAAGGGAGCCCTGGAACATGCACTTTCATGAAAGCAGTCTCTGTTATGAAATCATTTTCTTGAATACAAATTTCCTAGCTTGGTGATGTTCATCATAGCTACTCTGGAACTTCACCTATAGGAATACATCCATACATACCCAAACACATGGAAGTACAGGCTCTTTTTCAGGTGGCATATCCGAGGTTGAACTATGAGCCGAGGCATTGTCCCTGAGCTCCTTTGGCTCAAGGGTAGCGCATTAACCTTGAATTAGAGCCCCACTTCTGGGTTTTTCTGTGATATGTTAGAAATAACAGTGTCATGGACTTTCCTATGCTGGCTGGATTCAAACTCAGATTCTCTACATCTCAGCCGCTGAAGAGCAGCTATTAAAGTGAGAAGCCGCTGGCACCTTCTTTCTTTTCTTCTTCATTTTTGAATCTAGACAATCTGACTTCTTAACAGGGTCATTCCAATGGCTTGAATTTATAAGTTAACTACCAATTATTCTTTATAGCTGCTTTCACTGACAAGGATTTTCTCTCCTCATCTTCTCCTCTGGTCACAGGTTTGAAGCCAAAAGTGAGAAGTGAGTGTCACTGGATTTGGCAGCAAATGTCCACAGGACATGTCAGCCCTGTCACTTAGCATTGAGCTGCAGTGAATTTACTGTCTCAGGATGAGAAGACCGAAAGCTGGAGCAATCCTCATACTGTCTACATTGCTCCTTTTACCTATAAAATGATCTAATAATTATGAGTGCTGTGTGTCTCTAACCTTAAGTATCTAGAACACACTAGAAGCATCTTCATGTATCTCTTTTTCTCTAGTGCCTCTTAAAATTTAGATTAAGGGCTTGTGTGGAGGGGCTACTCGGTGAATCCCTAAGGAAAACCCCTTGAGGCCTCTTGGGAGATCGCCGTTCAAAGTCAGCCTGAGCAGGAAGTCTGTGAGACTCTTAACTCCAATAAACCACCAGAAAACCAGAAGTGGAGCAGTGGCCCAGAGGGTAGATCTCCAGCATTGAGGGAGAAAGCCGAGCAGGAGACAGAGGCTAGACCAGGCAGGAAAGCCTGGGAGGTGCTTATGTCCAATTAATGACCAGATGGGTGGAAGTGTATCTGTGGTGGTGGTAAAGCCTCAGCCTTGTGCAAAACAGCTCTGGAATGCATCGGGCCCTGAGTTCAAGCCCTGGGATGGCCACAAAAAGAGAAGGCCAAGTTTATGTATCAGTGCCCAATGCAGTTATGTGTGTATATTACCTCCCTGAGTGCAAACAGACCATATGCAATTCTCCTTTTATTTACTGGATTATTTTTCAGATATGCTCCTTGCACATACCACATCATTGTCTTCATTTCAGGCCCATAGCTTTTCTCTTCCAGGGTTCCAGGCCTGTGTCCTTATATAATGCATCCTGAAGCTCTCAGCAGCCTTTATTTACATTTTATTATGGGACCAATGCAAGAATAGTCACAAATCAGACAGGGGAAGAGAAGATCAGGTTTCATAGAAGTAACCAGTATTCAGAAAGTTTAACTTGGGGACGTAAAATGGTAGCATACTTATGTAAAAACTACCATTAAGGAAAAGATGAGGATGCTGGGAATGTGGATTACTGAGAGAGTGCTTGTCTAGCATGCAAGAAGCCTTGGGTATGATTCCTTGGGAGCACATACACAGAAAAAGCCAGAATCGGTGCTGTGGCTCAAGTAGTATTGTGCTAGAGACTAGTGTCCTGGCCTTTATTTCAACCCAAGAACTGGCAAAGAGATATCTAGATAGGTGGGTAGATAGATAGATATAGGCACATACATACATACATACATACATACATACATACATACATACATACATACACAAATACATAGATCCATAGATAGATTCAGTAGATAGATAGGAAGATGATAGATGAATCTGGTCTTGGATGTCAGGAGGAAAGAAGGGAACAATTCCCAGTCATGAGGCCTTCTGCAGTGTGCCAGGACACCAGCATCGTCTTCCCACAAGCATAGGGCAGGAAGACTGTCTCTTTTCCACTTCTCAGGCAGCCAAAGGCCCCAGAGTCAAACAGGCAGACCTAGTTTCTAACTCAGGGATTGGAGATTTGCATTAATGACGTGGAGAATGAAGGAAGGAGAAAGGACTGGCAGAGATAGAAGAAGGGCCTTCAAATATGACAGATGGTGAGTGAAAAACCCACTCCTTAAGACCAGAGAGCAGTGTTTTTCTACTCTGTTCCTCCCCTCTCACCCACTAAACTGGCTCTCTATTGGTAACCTAAAGGTAGGCTGAGGCTCCCTTCACCTGAAGGAGGAAGGTTAATTAGTCATTGTTTGAAGAGTTTAACAATTGTTTCAGGTTTCCCCCCATAGGTGGTTGTTCCTGGAATGAATGAAGTGATTTTGCAGCTCCCTTCCCTGATGAGTGTGTACATTCTGCCTCCTAATCCTGTAGGCCTACTCTCTGCATCTAGCTTGGCTTTGAAACTGTTTTCTGCCTTCAATTACAGTGTTACACTGCAGTTCTTCCTGCTAACATGGCTAGGGTTTGGGTCCTGAGAACTTCATTTGAAACCAGGATAGGTCAATAATGTTTCTTTCCTGCTTCTATAGCTCAAGAACTCTAAGAACATTTAGAGTACAAGTACTTCTCATCACCAAAGGAAACAAAGGAAGCTCTTGAACATCTGACCTTTCATAAGTGGAAATCTGAGTGTCATAGACTTTTCTGCCCTCGCTGGCTTCACCCTGTGATCCTGACACCTCAGTCTCCTGAGCTAGCGTGACGGGACTGAGCTACTGGTGTTCGGCTTGGTTCAGAATTGCAATGACATTGACAATACAAGTCAACTGCTTATCACAAAGGGTTTGGGGAACATATTAAGCCTTTCAACATTGGACCTTTCAGAACCCAGTAGGACACAAGGTTAAAATGCTAGAGTCTGAGAGGCTGGGCATATGGATCTGCTACACTTGAGCCTGAAGCTCTAGTTCTATTCTGGTGTCCATCAGTGTTCATTTTGCAAAGAATGTTCTCATAATTAGCAAATAGGAAAAATTCTTTGATTAAGCCTCACTTTTTTCCAATTGTGTGTCTCAAACTCAAGTGTGGCACTGTCCCTGAACCCATCAGCTCAAGGCGAACACTATACAACTTGAGCCACAGCGCCACATGGGTTTTTTGGTGGTTCACTGGATATAAGAGTCTAATAGGCTTTCCTTGCCTAGGCTGTCTTTGAACAGTGGTCTTCAGCTCTCAGCCTCCTGAGAAGCTAGCATTCCAGGTGTGAGCACTGGAATTGTTTTTGACAGTCCTGGGGCTTGATCTTAGGGCCTTGGTACTGTCTCTGAGCTTCTTATTCTCAAGGCTAGGCACTTGACCCACACCACAGCTTCTGCTTTTTCTGAGTATGTGGCACTGAAGTTTAAAACCCTGGTATTCAGGCATGCTGAGCGAGCTCTTTACCACTTAGCCGCATTTCTAACCCCACCCTTAAAATTGTATCCTTCACTTTTGTATCCTCATAAAAAGGCATCTGACTATACATCATCTAAAGAAATCCCAAGGGTGTCGGCAGAAACTGTAGCCACCATAACTGAATCACATAGAGTCCGGGACGAAGGAGCCAGATGCGGCATGTGGGCGGATTCTACTCAACACCAGCAAGAACCGACAAGAAGAAGATATCTTCATCCTGCAGTTCGCAGACCAGAGACGACCCAGGAACCAAGACTCGGCGTGAGTAGAAGCCTAACGTCCTCACTCATTCTCAGGGAGCAGAGGAGGGAAGGCCAGCCCTCCCCCACCCCCAGTAATGGAGATCACCATCTTGGATACCAACAAACCTCGGCAGAGCTGCTAGCTCCAACTCAGGCCTTGGAATAAATCTAGAGTCATCTAGCAGGTCACAAGAACCTAACTTGGCCTGCCAGACTCAGCTCCACCCAGGGAAAAGTCACCCAGCTTGGGCGCCAGCCCCAGGAGTGGCTTTCTTCACTGGGTAATCAGAGCCAGAGGCTGCCCCTCCATTTAGCAGCCTCGACAATCAACTGAAATTCAGTAAACAGAAACCCTGAGACTGGCTCCAGGCTGGGATCCGTGAGTTTCTCACAAACCAGCCCCCAGGAAAAGCTACTGTTTGCTGAAAGGCCTCAACTCTACCCAGAACCTAGCCTCATTGCAGCATCTCCAAACTCGAGAAAAAAGCCATTTCCCTCTTTTGTGATACTCAAAGCAGACCTCCCTCCCATTGAACTAACCTGGGAGGAGGATCACAGAGCATTTTTCTGCCTGTTCAAAGAAACTGACTTAAGAAACCAACTAAGCCACAGGAACACAAGCAGACCAGAGACTCCAACAAGAGGCTGGTTATGGACACAAAGGAGACACAGGATTTTTCCCACCCCTCCCAAAAAAATAAAGAACTTTTTTTTTGTACCTTTTATAATTTTTTTTTCGAAATTTTAGAAAAAAAATTGTTTTCTAGTAATTTTATTTTCCTCTTAAAATTTTATTTTACGGGTAAAAGAGTGTGTGCATTTTTCTTTCTTTTTTGTTTTTGTTTTTGTTTTGTTTTGTTTTTTGTTTAGCTCTACTGACCTTCTGATCCTTTTTCTTACTTTCTTATCCTTTTCACCTTTTCTTCTCTTTCGTTCTTCTTTATGTGGCTTAATTTCTGCTCTGCACATCCTCAGATAAAACCGTATTCGATTATTAGACCTTATCCCCCATTGTGTACACACTTACTCCACAAATTTATTACTCAATTCAAAACCTCTTAGACTTAAATTCCTTAATAGCAGTACGACCTCTTTACACCTTTATAATATTTTAAGTATTTTTATTTTTAAGTTTTTCACATCTCCTTTATATCCCTCCCCTTCTCTCACTATATTCATGTTCTTCTCTGAAGAATTTGTTTTCAATTCTGTAAATTATATCTAATTTTTCCTTTCTATTTTTTTGGGTCTCTTTTTGTTCCCTTTCTCTTCTTTTCTTTCTCTCTCTCTACTTACATCCTATCCCAACTATTTCCTGCTTTGAGATTAGGACTTAGTTAACTCTCCCTGTGCCTTCCAACATCACTCTACTCCTATTTTTTATGCACATCTCTTCCTAAAACTAATAATTTCTAGTTTACCAAATTCTTCTTTGCGGTTCGTAGCCCATTAATATATAGTTGTTTGATGTTGAATAGATGTATCTGGTGAACTAGAATGTACCTGCAGGTTATTGACAGTGCAAATACAGACTTTGGTTGATGCTTGCCCTAAGATAGTGTTCTAGCACAAAACTGGTGTTAATTTCATCCCAAATGGGCAGAGTAAGCCAGAGAAACACAAGAAAAATGGAAAGTCCGGGTACCTCAACTAAAACTCATGATAATCAGGGGACAGAACAGATAATGAATAATCCAGAGGAGATTTCCCAAACAGCTCTACAAACACTGCTGGCAAACATGATAAATGAAAAGATTGAAAACATACAAAGCACTCTGTAAGAGCGTGATAGGGAGAGAGGGGAGGCAATCCAAAAGTCTATACAGGAATATCATAAGTGTGAGGAAGCTACTCTAAAACTAATACAGGATTTGCATGAGCAGGTTAAGAATTCTAAAAGAGAAAGGCAGGAATGGTGTGAGCAGGCTGAGAACACTCAAAGAGACCTACAAGAATGGCATGAAAGGGAGGAAGTTAATCAAAGAGTAATACAGGAATAGAGAGGGCAGGATGAGAATACACAAAGATCACTAAAGGCATTCATGGGATCCATTAACAAAGAGCTGAAGGAAGTCAGGGAGATCACAAAGGGAATGCTGAATGGAACTCAACAGAAGGATTGGGAGTTCAAGGAAACCATAAACAATCTGAGAATAAACACTGAACACCAAATTAAGGAAGTAAAGAAGTTCATACAAGATCTAAAGCAAAGCTTCCACAAAGAATTAGAAGCCATCAAAGCTGACCAACTAGAAGGAAAAGAAATAAAAAACAAAGTAGAAAGTCTCAACAGTAGGTTAAACCATGCAGAAGATGGAATCTCGGGGACTGAGGACAGCCTAAACATTGTAGAGAAATAACATACAACCATCCAAGAAAAATCCAAGAAATATGAGAGATCTATCCAACACATGGAAGAAACCATCAGAAGGCCTAATCTAAGGATAATGGGTGTAGAGGAGCACCTAGAAACAGAAGTTAATGGTCTAGGAAATATGTTTAACAGGATCCTAGCAGAGAACTTCCCATACATGCAAAAGATAGGCCTATTCAAATACAAGAAGCTTTTAGAACTCCAAATAGACCAGACCAGAATAGGACATCCCACCATCACATTATAAACAACACAGGATCAATTCAGACCAAGGAAAAGATCCTTAAAGTTGTCAAGGAGAAAAGGTTAATCACCTGTAAATGGAAACCAATTAGAATCACCTCAGATTTCACACCTGGAATAATGTATGCCATGCCCTAAAAACTAGAATAGTGTACCGAGCTAAACTCTCCTTCATAACTAAAAGCCAAATAAAAGCCTTCCATAGCAAAGAAAAATTGAAACAGTACATCTCCACCAAACCAACCCTACAAAAGATTCTTAAAGATGTCCTACACATAGAACACCAACAAGAACACAATAATGGAAAAGAAATTGCACCCAAACTGAGAATCCAAGAACCATAGGAAGAACACAGTTTTCGCAACCCCCAAGAAAGTGGATAACATGGCAGGAACTCCCAAATACCTCTCAGTCCTATCTCTTAACATTAACGGAGTTAACTCTCAAATTAAGCCACATAGACTGTCTAGTTGGGTTAAAAATCAAGATCCTTCTATCTGCTGCCTTCAGGAGTCACATCTTGCCAGTAAAAACAAACACATTTTCAATGTTAAAGGCTGGAACAAAATCTACCAAGCAAACGGCACCCATAAACTGATGGGAGTTGCAATACTAATATCAGATAAAATAGACTTCAAATTAAAAATTGTGAGAAGAGATAAAGAAGGTCGCTACATACTAATTAAGGGATCTCTCCTTCAGGAGGATATTACAATTCCAAATATCTATTTGCCAAACAACGGAGCACCCAAATTTATCCAAAAAACACTACTTTCCCTAAAATCCCACATAGATCCAAAGAGAATAATTGTTGGGGATTTTAACACACCACTCTGTTCACTAGATAGATCAACTCGGCAAAAACTCAACAGAGGAACCGCAGTTCTAAACAATTGCATAGATCAACTAGATTTAACAGACTTCTACCGAATATTTCACGCAGCAGCATCAGAATACACATTTTTCTCAGCAACACAGGGAACATTTTCTAAAATAGAACACATTTTAGGCCACAAAGCAAGCTTGTCCAAATTCAGAAACAATGAATTAATACCTTGCATTCTCTCAGACCACAAGGGAATAAAATTAGAACTCACCACGAAAAGCCACCAAACGAAATCCGGTAACACATGGAGGCTGAAGAACACACTGCTGAAACTCCAGTGGGTCAAGGAAGAGATTAGAAAGGAAATTCAAATGTTCATGCTATTCAACAAAAAGGAGCAGCCGAACTACCAGCTCCTCTGGGACACAAGAAAGGCACTACTCAGAAGCAAGTTTATACCTCTGAGTTCCTATGTCAACAAATTGGAGAGATCTGAAACCAACAATTTGATGAGACATCTGAATCTCCTTGAAAAATAGAAGCTAGATAAACCCCAATCCAGTAGACGGAAAGAAATAATTAAAATTAAATCAGAATTAAATGAATTAGAATAAAAAATACTACAGAAAGAATCAACAAAACAAAGAGTTGGTTCTTCGAAAAAATTAACAATATTGACAGACCCTTAGCAAATCTTATCAGAAAAAGAAGAAAACACACACAAATAAATAAACTGAGAGATGAGAATGGAAACATTACCACGGAAACAACCAAGATTCAGAACATTTTAAGGGAATACTTCTCAAAACTTTATGCTAAGAAGTTTAAAAACTTGGCAGAAATGGACCTTTTCCTAGCAAATATTGACATGCCAAAACCAAACCAAGATAAGTTAAACCAGCTTAACAGGCCCATATCAAGCATTAAAATACAAACAGCTATAAGAGACCTCCCAGCTAAGAAAAGTCCAGGACCAGATGGTTTTACAGCAGAATTCTACAAGGCCTTCAAAGCCGAGCTCACACCAATAATCCTACAACTCTTCAATGAAATTGAATGAGAAAGTTCACTTCCGAACACATTCTATGAAGCCATCATAAACCTCATCCCAAAACCAGTCAGGGACTCATCAAAGAAAGAGAACTCTAGACCCATTTATTTGATGAACATTGATGCAAAACTTCTCAATAAGATTTTGGCCAATCGACTTCAACAATTCATCCAAAAAATCATAAACCACGATCAAACAGGATTCATTTTAGCCATGCAAAGCTGGTTCAATATGCGCAAATCAATTAATATTATTTATCACATCAACAGGAGCAAGGATAAGAACCACATGGTTATCTCAATAGATGCATGGAAAGCATTCAACAAGATCCAACACCCCTCTATGATGAAGGTTTTGGAAAAATTAGGAATCCATGGATCATTCCTCAATACAATAAAGGCTGTATATGACGAATATACAGCCAGTATTATACTTAATATTGAAAAACTAAAACCATTTCCTCTTAACTCAAGAATAAGACAACGGTGTCCACTCTCTCCACTTCTCTTCAACCTAGTATTAGTATGCCTAGCTACAGCAATAAGACAAGACGCAGACATAAAGGGGTTCCAAATAGGGAAAGAAGAAATAAAACTCTCCCTCTTTGCAGACGACAAGATCTTGTATTTAAAGAATGCCATAGACTCCACTCCCAAAATACTCAGGCTGAATCATACCTTTGGCAAAGTACCAGGGTATATAATTAACCCTCGAAAATCAATGGCTTTTCTGGATGCCAACAATGAGAAAAGTGTGTCTGAAATTAGGAGAACAACTCCATTTGTCAAACCCCCGCAAAGAATAAAATACCTGGGAATTAGCTTAACCAAAGAAGTGAAGGACCTCTATGATGAAAACTTTAAAATCATGAAAAAGGAAATCAACACAGAACTTAAAAAATTGCAAAACTTCCCAAGCTCCTGGATTGGAAAGATTAACATCGTGAAAATGGCAATACTTCCCAATGCTATCTACAAATTCAATGCAATACCTGTCAAAATTCTAACCTCATTCTTCAAGGAAATAGAAGAGGCAATCCAAAAATTCATATGGAACAATAAAGATTCTGAATAGCAAAAACGCTAATTAACGCGAAGAACACTCTTGGAGGAATATCAATACCAAATTTCAAACTTTACTATAAATCCATAGTAATCAAAACAGCTTGGTACTGGCATAAGAAGAGACATCAGGACCAATGGAATAGAATGGAAAACCCAGAAATGAATCTACAGACATATAGCCATCTAATTTTCGATAAGGGAGCTAAAAAAATAAAATGGAAGAAAGACAGCCTCTTCAGTAAATGGTGCTGGCAAAATTGGTTAACTACTTGTAGAAAAGTAAAGCTAGTTCCTTATATATCACCCTGCACCAGAATCAACTCCAAATGGTCAAAGACCTCGGAGTCAAAGCAGACACTCTGAAAACACTAGAGGTTGGAGTAGCAGAAACCCTAGGTCTCCTTGGCACAGGTCAAAATTTTCTTAATAGAGACCCGGAAACATAACAAATCAAAGAAATGTTGGACAAATGGGATTGCATGAAGTTGCAGAGCTTCTGCATGTCAAAGGACATAGCTAGCAAGATCAATAGAAAGCCCACAGATTGGGAGAAGATCTTTACTAGCCATACAATGGACAAGGGTCTCATATCTAAAATATACTTGGAACTCAAAAAATTAAATCCCCCAACAACAAATCCTCAAAGAAATAACTGCCCAATAAATAAGTGGGCTAATAACTTAAAGAGAAACTTCTCTGAAGAAGAAAGAAGGATGGCCAATAGACACATGAAGAAATGCTCAACCTCCCTAGCCATAAAAGAAATGCAAATCAAAACAACATTGAGATACCACCTCACCCCAGTTAGAATGGCAAAAATCAAGAACTCTAATAACAACAGATGCTGGATGGGATGTGGACAGAAGGGAACCTTACTTCATTGTTGGTTGGAGTGTAAACTTGTTCAACCACTTTTGAAAGCAGTATGGAGGTTTCTCAAAAGACTCCACATATAGCTCCCCTATGACCCAGAAGTACCACTTTTGGGCATTTACCCAAATGTTTACTAATATGACCACACTAAAGCTACCAGCACAACTATGTTTATTACAGCATTATTTACCACAGCTAAGATATGGAACCAACTCAGATGCCCCTCAGTAGATGAATGGATCCAGAAAATGTGGTATATATACACAATGGAATTCTATGCCTCCATCAGAAAGAATGACATCGCCCCATTTGTTAGGAAATGGAAAGAGTTTGGAAAAATTATATTAAGTGAAGTAAGCCAAGCCTAAAGAAACATAGGTCCCATGATTTCCCTTATTTGCAATAACTAGTATATGTCGGAGTCAAGCAGAAAAGGTCAAATAATGTGATGTTAGGAAAATGAACCCTAAGATATGTATTTTAAATGGTTTTTTTCTTTCATGCATTTGTTTCTAACTCATTTATAAGATTATATCTTTGTTGCTTTGTATGTCCCTCCCCCACAGTATAACTCCTGCTTTCACTATATTTGTTGTCGGTATAATTTGTGGAGGATATGGGGGAAAACAAGTCATTTTAGGATACAGGTAGACCCGTTGTAACTATTTTAAATACAAGTTGTCATGTCGAAAACGAACTTTACAACTTTCGTCCGGGGGTCGGAGGTGGGATTGGGTGGGGCACGGGGGGAAGACTAGGAAGGGATGTGAAGGGTAAACAAACGAGGAGGTTGCAATGCTTGATAAGAAATGTACTCATTATCTTGGCCATGTAATTGTAACCCCTCTGTACAGTATGTTCACAAAAAATTAAAATTAAAATAAAAAAATATGTTCCAGAATAGCAAAAACGTTCCTCAACGTAAAGAATACTGCTGGAGATTTATTGCAGTTTAATTTTATAGCAGCATCATTCATGATCAACACATTCCACTGTGACATTGATAACATTCCATTGTTATTCCTATGGATTGGAACCAGTTTCTTACAATCTATTGTCATTGGTTGGTGTCAGGATGAAGATTCAAAATCAGGATCTATGTTGCCACGGGGGCCTAGGGATTCTCTGATATTCTGCCAGCCTTCATCAATGCAAGGTGAAGTACCCTTTGCAACAGTGTCATTCAGACCCAGGAGGGTTACCGTGCAAAGAAGAAAACTTAAAAAGGCAACATTTTTTCTGTGCATTGTTTTTCCTGCAAGGCCTGGGGGTCTAGGATCCCAGGAGAAGCAGTTTGTCCAGTTGCTGCACCCCAGCATAGGGTGATCAAAGCTGAGGCAGAGTTGCTACGAGCTGAGTTCAAACCCTATGCTGAGGAAAATTTAAAAAAAAAATTAGCTCCCTGGCTTTGGATTTGAACTCAGGATCAAGGTAAATGTGCAGCTATATGGATGAAGGGGAAGATCACTGTACTTGAAGATAAGAAAGTCAGGACTGTTCACTAGTCCTGAATTCAAGCCCCAGCCCTGGAAAACATACTATTTATATACATTGTAAAGATAGGATTTTACTTACCTGTAGATGTTCAGTCCATACATGTCTGATATGGTTGTTCCTTGTATTTTCTGTTTCATTCATTTATTTACCGTTGATTTTACTATGATGAAACCCATTCTGTTTATTACATTGATGACATCCTATCACAGAGCATCCAGATTTGTAGAAATGTTCTCCATCATGCCTGACACCCAGGATTCTCAGAGAAAAGGAAAACAAGTTTCACACTTGGTTCTTACTCCACAATCCACTTGTTGGTAGTACTGCGATCTGACTCAGGGCCTAGCAGGACCAATTGGCCAATAAGTCAAGGTGAACACACAAGCCTGTGAGCATCTAAGGAGCTAGGCCATTCCCAGGATCTGACATTGATCCCCAAGGTGGTTCACTATAGTCATAAATTCATAATTTAAACATAGAATCTATATTGACATACATGTGTGGACAGCATCTTGTATTCGGCATAGTTCTCCTTTTGTTTTCTATAATTCATGGAGGTATTGTGTATTTTACTAAGCATGGTGACGGGTATAACTGTGCTAACATGAATGATGACCTGTTCCCATGGTTATAGAGTTGCCTAGGCATTCTCCATCCTAGTTGAGACCTAAGACGTTCACAGAAGAGGAAAACATGTGAAACAACTTGCTTCTGACATCAGAATGAACCTTTTGTAAGAGCTGGGATTTGAACTCAAGTCTGGGCAGCTCTGTTGCACTGGGGGAGAAGGAGAAGCTCATCATCCTTGAAGACTAGAATGTCAGGACTGGTCCAGGGCCTGATTTGAAACCACAGCACTAGACAAAATAGCAAGGCCACCTTTTTTAAACATAGGATCTCTCTTTACCTATAGGTGTGGTATGCATCTTGCATTCAGTGTAGTTATTCTTTTTATTTTGTGTCTTATTCATGGACGTATTTTGTATTTTATTGTGTGTGTTGACAGATATAACAGTGCTGACATGGATGACAACCTGTTCCCATGTCTATAGAGTTGCCTATATAGCATTCTCCATCCTCGATGAGACCAAAGACATTCACAGGACAGGAAAACATGAAACATGGGCAACCTTGGGTTTCTCACATCAGAATGAATCTTTTGGCAGTGCTGGAATTTGAACTCAAGGCTTAGCAGACCCAATTGGTGAATGGGTCATGGTGAAAACAACTGCCTGTGAACCACTGAGGAACTAGGCCATTCCTGGGACCTGAGATCAAGTCCTGGTGGGGGCCAATATAGTCTTAATTTCATAATTAAACAGAAGATCTATATTTCCAAATATGGCTGGGCAGCATCTTGGGTTCGGTGTAGTCACTCTCTTTATTTTGTGTCTTATTCATTAATGTATTGTGTATTTTCTTGAGTATAGGATGAAAGATATAACTCTGGTGAACTGGATGACAACCTATTCCCATGAGTATAGAGTTGTCTATACATTTTCTACCCTAGGGAGACTGAGAACTTGCACAGCTTAAGAAAATAGGTGTAACGACTGGCTTCTCACATCAGGGTGAATTTTTGTCAGTGCTGGGATTCGAACTCGGAGCCTAGGAAGCCCCACTGCTCAATGGATCCACATGATCACACCAGACTGTGAGCCACTAAGGAGCTTGGCCATTCCCAATAACTGAGATTGAGCCCCAGGGAGGCCAAAATGGTCCTCAATGCATCATTGAAACATGGGATATGTATCCACATCCATGAGTGGACTGCATAGTGCATTGAGTGTAGTTATTCTCTTTCTTTTGTATGTTATTCATGGATGTATTGTGTATTTTTTGAGTATATGATAACAAGTATAACTGAGCTGACATGGATAACAACTTATTCCCATGGCCACAGGATGGCAAACGCATTCTTGAATCATAGCTGAGACCCAGGACTTGCACAGGAAAGGAAAACAGGTGCAACAATTGGCTTCTGACATGAAGATGAATCTTTTGGCAGGTCAGGGATCTGAACTCGGGGCCTAGCAGGCACAATTGGTAAATGTGTACACATGAGCACACCAGCCTGTGAGCCACAAAGGAACTAGGCCATTCCCAGAACATGAGATTGAGCCCCCCCGCAGGGAGATTGGGGAGCATAATAGTCATCCATTCTTAAGCTGAAGGTAGTATGCAAGTTAGTACATATTTGTATAGAGTAGGAGAGATGGTGACCTGTAATGGAATCCAATCTGCACAACTACCGATTCTTGAACCTTTCCTGATGCCTCCATTTCATGACTGTGATGCTTGTTGTCATGTTTAATCAACTCTTTTTTACAAATAATCAACACCCCATGAGTCTTACCTATCATTTCTTACTTGCATCATGCACTAATTACTCATTCAAGGATGAGATCAATAGCATTCCATGACTCTTTCTAGGTCCAGAAACCAGTATCTCAGGATCTTCCACCATTCCCTCCTCATAGCGGGGGCTGAATTCAAGCCTCAGGCCTGGAAAAGATACTCCTTGTATACATTTTAAAGGTAGGATTTACATTTCCCTACAGATGTTCAGTCCATATTGTGTTTGGTGTGTTTATTCATTTTATTTCTTGTTTTATTCATTTATTTACCATTTATTTTATTGATTCTGATGACACCTATATGATTTATTACATTGTTTATATCCTATCATATAGCATCTAGATTTTAGATGTGTTCTCCATCATGCCTGGCAATGCAAGGATCTGAACTCAGGGCCTAGCAGGCCCAATTCATGAATGGGTGAGTTTGAGCATGGCAGCCTCCTGCCAATGAAGATGTGAGGGAGTTCCCACATGCTGAGATTGACCCCCAGGTTTAGCCAAGATAGCAATATATAGATAGGCATATGATAGTATACAAATCATTATATATTGGTGAAATGTGCCAGAGCCAACTATCTATGATTGAATGACATCTACTACGTTCCTACCAACTCTTAGGTATTTATTATACTATCATGGAATGAATATATTCTTTTCATGCTTAATAAACTATTAATTAAGATCAATCAGCATTCTAGGATTATTGCATCCAATTTTAGACTAGACCAATGCATGTACTACTCTTCCAATCAGTGGTCCTATTTATAGGAATGAGTCTCTTGTGATCTCTTGCCATTAGTGTCAGGACTGGGATTTGAACCCAGTGCCTATGTTGACAGATTGGCCTATGACTTCACTGATACCCCACCAGCCATCAGTAATGGCAGGTCAGGTCCACTTTGCAACCGTGTCATTCATATCCAGGATGGTCATTGTGCAAAGAGAAAAATCCTAAAACCTCAGCCCTCTGCAGCTCGCAACTCTTTATGCTTTCCAGCTATATTTTTTTCCTGAAAGCCCTCTGGGCCTAGGATCTCAGGTTTGGCAATGGGTCCAGAGACTGCACCCCAGCCTAGGGAGATCCAAACTGAGGCAGAATTTCCACGACCTGACGTAAAGCCCCATGGTTGGCCATAAATAAATAAATAAATAAATAAATAAATAAATAAATAAATAAATAAATAAATAAATTTTAAATTAAAATAAATAAATGAATTGTTTAACCTGATATAAATAAATGAAGCTCCCTAGTTTGGAATTTCTACCAGTTTTATTTCCTAGCCAGGGATTTGAACTCAGGATCTCGGTAAATCTGTAGCAATGTGAGGGAAGAGTTGCCACTACTTGAGTTCAAACCCCGTGCCAACCAATAATAAAAAAACTAAGTCACTGACCTCGGCAGGGGGTTAATTTTATACCCTGCTACTTTGCCAAAATTTTGAATCAGTTTGAGTAATTTGGGAGTGGAGTCTATGGCATTCTTTAAATACAAGATCATGTCATCTGCAAAGAGGGAGAATTTTATTTCTTTTTCCCTGTTTGGAACCGCTTTATGTTTGCATCTTATTGCTGTAGCTAGGCATTCTAATACTAGGTTGAAGAGAAGTGGAGAGAGTGGGCATCCTTGTCTTGTTCCTGAGTTAAGAGGAAATGGCTTAATTTTTCACCATTGAGTATAATGCTGGCTGTAGATTTGTTATATACAGCCTTTATTGTATTGAGGAATGTTCCATGGATTCCTAATTTTTCCAGAACCTTCATCATAAAGGGGTGTTGGATCTTGTCAAATGCTTTTTCTGCATTTATTGAAATAACCATGTGGTTCTTATCCTTGTCCTGTTGATGTGATGAATAATATTAATTGATTTGCATATATTGAACCAGCTTTGCATCCCTGAAATGAATCCTGTTTGATCGTGGTATATGATTTTTGGATGAATTGTTGAAGTCGATTGGCCAAAATTTTGTTGAGAAGTTTTGCATCAATGTTCATCAAATAAATGGGTCTAGAGTTCTCTTTCTTTGATGAGTCCCTGACTGGTTTTGGGATGAGGGTTATGATGGCTTCATAGAATGTGTTCGGAAGTGAACTTTCTCATTCAATTTCATTGAAGAGTTGGAGGATTATTGGTGTGAGCTCGGCTTTGAAGGCCTTGTAAAATTCTGCTGTAAAACCATCTGGTCCTGGACTTTTCTTAGCTGGGAGGTCTCTTATAGCTGTTTGTATTTTAATGCTTGATATGGGCCTGTTAAGCTGGTTTAACTTATCTTGGTTTAGTTTTGGCATGCCAATATTTGCTAGGAAAAGGTCCATTTCTTCCAAGTTTTTAAACTTCTTAGCATAAAGTTTTGAGAAATATTCTCTTAAAATGTTCTGAATCTTGGTTGTTTCCGTGGTAATGTTTCCATTCTCATCTCTCAGTTTATTTATTTGTGTGTGCTCTCTTCTTTTTCTGATTAGATTTGCTAAGGGTCTGTCAATATTGTTAATTTTTTCGAAGAACCAACTCTTTGTTTTGTTGAGTCTTTCTGTAGTTTTTTTTATTCTAATCCATTTAATTCTGATTTAATTTTAATTATTTCTTTCTGTCTACTGGATTGGGGTTTATCTAGCTTCTATTTTCAAGGAGGTTCGGATGTCTCATTAAATTGTTGGTATAAGATCTCTCCAATTTGTTGATATGGGAACTTAGAGCTATAAACTTGCCTCTGAGTACTGCCTTTTCTCTGTCCCATAGGAGCTGGTAATTTGGTGCTCCTTTTTGTTGAATAGCATGAACATTTGAATTGCCTTTCTAATCTCTTCCTTGACCCACTGGAGATGCAGCAGTGTGTTCTTCAGCCTCCATGTGTTACCGGACTTTGTTTGGTGGCTTTTGGTGATGAGTTCTAATTTTATTCCCTTGTTGTCTGAGAGAATGCAATGTATTAATTCAATGTTTCTGAATTTGGACAAGTTTGCTTTGTGGCCTAAAATGTGTTCTATTTTAGAAAATATTCCCTGTGCTGCTGAGAAAAATGTGTATTCTGATGCTGCTGGGTGAAATATTCGGTAAAAGTCTGTTAAATCTAGTTGATCTATGCAATTGTTTAGAACTGCAGTTCCTCTGTTGAGTTTTTGCCAAGTTGATCTATCTAGTGGGCAGAGTGGTTTGTTAAAATCCCCAACAATTCTTGTCTTTGGATCTATGTGGGATTTGAGAGAAAGTAGTTTTTCTTGGATAAATTTGGGTCCTGCATTGTTTGGCGAATTGATATTTAGAACTGTGATATCCTCCTGAAGGAGAGATCCCTTAATTAGTATGTAGCGACCTTCTTTATCTCTTCTCACAAATTTTAATTTGAAGTCTATTTTATCTGATATTAGGATTGCAACTCCCGCCTGTTTATCTGGGGCTGTTTGCTTGGTAGATTTAGCTCCAGCCTTTCACATTGAAAATGTGTTTATTTTTACGGGCAAGATGTGACTCCTGAAGGCAGCAGATAGAAGGATCTTGATTTTTAACCCAACTAGACAGTCTATGTGGCTTAATTGGAGTGTTAAGTCTGTTTATGTTAAGAGATAGGACTGAGAGGTATTTGGTAGTTTCTTCCATGTTGTCCACCTTCTTGGGGGTTGCCAAAACTGGGTTCTTCCTGTGGTTCTTGGATTGTCAGTTTGGGTGCAGTTTCTTGGCCTTTACTGTGGTCTTGTTGGTTTTCTATGTGTAGGACGTCTTTAAGAATATTTTGTAGGGCTGGTTTGGTGGAGATGTATTGTTTCAATTTTTCTTTGCTATGGAAGGTTTTTATTTGGCCTTCAGTTATGAAGGAGAGTTTAGCTGGGTACAGTATTCTTGGTTGATAGTTGTTTTTTTTTAGGGCATGGCGTACATCATTCCAGGCTCTTCTTTCTTTGATTGTCTCTGCTGAGAAATCTGAGGTGATTCTAATTGGTTTCCCTTTATAGGTGATTAATCTTTTCTCCTTTGCAGCTTTTTGGCCTGAGTTTATCCATTGTGGAGTACAATGTGACGGTGGGATGTCCTATTCTGATCTGATCTATTTGGACTTCTAAAAGCTTCTTGTAGCTGAATAGGCCTATCTTTTTGCATGTTTGGGAAGTTATCTGCTAGGATCCTGTTAAAAAATTTCCTAGACCATTAACTTATGTTTCTAGGTGCTCCTCTACACCCATTATCCTTAGATTAGGCCTTCTGATGGTGTCTTCCAAGTGTTGGGTAGATCTATCATATTTCTTGTACTCATCTTAGATTGTTGTATGTTCTTTTTCTATAATATCTAGGCTGTCCTCAATCCCCGAGATTCGATCTTCTGCATGGTCTACCCTAATGTCAAGACTTTCTACTTTGTGTTTTTCTTTTTTTTCCTTCTAATTTGACAGCTTTGATGGTTTCAAATTCTTTGTTGAAGCTTTGTTTTAGAGCTTGTATGGACTTCTTTACTTCCTTAATTTGGTGTTCAGTGGTCATTCTGAAATCACTTTGTTGATTGGTTAAGGATTCCTTGGACTCCATTTCCTTCTGTTGGGTTCCATTCAGCACTCCCTTTGTGATCTCCCTGATTTCCTTCAGCTCTTTGTTAGTGTATCCCATGAATGCCTTTAGTCATCTTTGTGTAGTTCCATCCTGCTCTCTCAATTCCTGAATTACTCTTTGCTTAGCTTCCTCCTGTTCATGCTATTCTTGTGTTTCCCTTTGAGAGTTGTCAGCCTGTTCACTCCATTCCTGCCTTTCTCTTTGAATGCTCTCAAGCTGCTCATGCAAATCCTGTATCAGTTTTTGAGTAGCTTCCTCATGCTCATGATATTCATGTATAAACCTTTGGATTGCCTCCTCTCTCTCCTTCTCATGCTCAGAGTCCTTTGTAGGTGTTCAATCTTTTCCATGCTTTGAACTTTTATTTGACTCTTCTCACTCCCTATCACGCTTATACAGAGTTCTTTGTATGTTTTCAATCTTTTCATTTATCATGTTTGCCAGCAGTGTTTGTAGAGCTATTTGGGAACTCTCTTCTGGATTTTTCATTATCTGTTGTGTCCCCTGATTATCATGCGTGGGAGTGGAGATACCCACACTTGCCATTTTTCTTGTGGTTATCCGGCTTACTCTGCCCATTTGGGATGAAAGTAACATCAGTTTTGTGCTAGAACACTAACTTAAGGCAAGCATCAACCAAAGTCTAAATTTGCACAGTGAATAGTCTGCAGATACAATCTAGTTCAACAGATACCTCTTTTCAACATCAAACAACTATATATTAATGGGCTACGAACCACAAAGAAGAATTTGGTAAACCAGAAATTGTTAGAGTTAGGGAGAGATATTGGTCAAAAATAGGAATAGAGTGATGTTGGAAGGTACAGGGAAAGTTAACTTAACTAAGTCCTAGTCTCAAACTAGGAAATATGTTGGATAGGATGAAAGTAGAGAGAGAGAAACCAAGAAGAAAGAGAAAGGAGAAAAAGAGACCAGAAAAAATAGAAAAATAAAAATTAATAATATGCAGAAACTAGAACAAACTATTCAAAGAACGTGAATATAATGAGACAAGGGGAGGGATATAAAGGAGATGTGAAAAACTTAAAAATAAAAATGTTTAAAATATTATATAGGTATAATGAGGTAGTATTGCTATTAAGGAATTTAAGTCTCAGTAGTTTTAAATTGAGTAATAAATTTGTGGATTAAGTGTGTACACAATTGGGGAGAGGGTCTAATAATCAACTACGGGTTTATCTGAGGATGTGCAGAACAACAATTAAGTCCCATAAAGAAGAAGAAAAGAAAGGAAAAGGTGAAAAGGATAAGGAAGAAAGAAAAAAAAAGATCAGAAGTTCAGTCTAGCCAAGCAAAAAACAAAACAACAAAAAAAAACTATTGTAAAAAAGAAGAAAAAAGAAAAAAAGAAAGAAATATGCACACACCCATGTATCCCTAAAATAAAGATTATAAGGGGAAAAAAAGTTACTAGAAAACAATGTTTTTCAAAAAAGGTAAAAATTAAAACTTAAAAATTTTAGAAAATAAAAAAAAATTTAAAGGCATTAAAAAAAAGAAGAAAAAAAAATTTTTTTAAATTTTTTGGCGAGGGTTAGGAAAAATCATGTATCTCCCTTGTGTCTATAATCGGCCTCTGGTTGGAGTTTCTGGTCTGCTTGTGGTCCTGCAGCTTGGTTGGTTTCTTAAGTCAGTTTGTTTGGATAGGCAGAAAAATGGTCTGCTTTACTCAGGATTTTGCGATGCTCCTCCCCAGTTAGTTCAATGGGAGGGAGGGTCTGCTTTGAGTATCACAAATGCGGGAGATGCTGTGATGAGGCCAGGTTCTGAGTGGAGTTGAGGCCTTTCAGCAAACAGTAGCTTTTCCAGGAGGCTAGTTTATGAGAAACTCACAGAGCCCAGCCTGAAGCCACTCTCAGGGTTTCTGTTTACTGATGTTGAGGCTGCTAAAGGGAGGGGCAGCCTCTGGTTCTGATTACCCAGTGAGGAAAGCCACTCCTAGGGCTGGTGCCCTAGCTGGGTGACTTTTCCCTGGGTGCAGCTGAGTCTGGCAGGTCACGCCACTAAGTTCTTGTGACCTGTTAAATGACTCCTTTTGTTCCAAGGCCTGAGTTGGAGCTAGTAGCTCCTCCGAGCTTTGTCGGTATCCATGATGGAGATCTCCGGTACTGGTGTGGAGGGGTGGCCGTCCCTCCTCTGCTCCCTGAGAAGGAGTGAGGATGTCAGGCTTCTACTCATGCTGAGTCTTGGTTCCTGGGTCGTCTCTGGTCTGCGAACTGCAGGATGAAGATGTCTGCTCCTTGTCGGATCTTGCTGGTGTTGAAGAAATCACTCGAGCTACGTCTGGCTCTTTTGTCCCGGACTCTGTTTCAGGTATGGCAGTATGGCCTCCGCCGCCGCCGCTACCACGGCAGCTGCTGGCAAGAGCTGAGATCTGTCTCCTTGCCTGGATTTTCCCTCTCTGGCCTAACTGTCTGTCCTGTGATGGCACACTTGGTGTGATTCTCTGGCTTAGGACTGTTCACTGGAACTCTAAAACTGCTTTCTATGTGAGAGCTTGTTTAGCCTCCAGTTTCTCCTCTGCCATCTTCCCAGAACCTTATTCTTGGTCTTTTATTGTGGAACCAACCCAGATGCCCCTCAGTTAATGAATGGATCAAGAAAATGTGGTATATATACACAATGGAATTCTATGCCTCCATCAGAAAGAATGATATTGCCTCATTTGTTGGGAAATAGAAAAGCTTGGAAAAAATTATATTAGGTGAAGTAAGCCAGGCCCAAAGAAACATAGGTCCCATGGTTTCCCTTATTTGCAATATATAGTACATGTCTGAGTCAAGCAGAAAAGGTCAGATAAGTTGATGTTAGGGAAATGTACCCTAAGATATGTATTCAAATTTTTTTTTCTTTCATGCGATTGTCTCTAACACATTTATAAGATTATTTCTTTGTAGATTTCTATGTCCCTCCCCAACGGTATAACCCCTGCTTTCACTGTATTTGATGTTGGTATAATTTGTGGAGGGGAAGGGGAAAAACAAATCGTTTAAATAGGGATACAGGTGGACCCCTTGCAGCAATGAGAAGTACAAGTCGTTATGTGCAAAACGAACATTACAACTTTGGTGAGGGCGGAGGGATGGGAGGATTGGTGGGGGGCGGGGAGGAGGATGCGAATGGATGGGAAGCGGAAACAAAGTAGTAGGCTACAATGCTTGATAAGTAATGTACTCATAATATTGCCCATGTAATTGTAACCCCTCTGTACAGTATTTTCACAGTAGTATATATATATATATATATATATATATATATATATATATATGGTATTTATATTATATATATGCTCTCTATATATAATATATATACCATATATATATATATATATATATATATATATATAATAAAGTAAAATAAAATTAGACTGCATCATTTCAGGAGGATGATTGATTTTATTTATTATTTATGAAGCATAAAAAGAATATTATTATTTACAGGAACACAATAATTTCATTATACTGATTGATTTCATTAGTAGTTTAAGGATGTAAACAATAACATTAATTATATGGAGGCATAATCAATACCAAGGAATTGGTAGGAATGTAGTCTATATAACTGAATAATGTATAGATATCTCTGGTACTCTATAAAGATATATATTTATTAGCATACTGCCATCTGCATGTGAATCTGTTTTTACTTTCTTAACATCTGGGGTACAATCTCAGGTTCTGGAAACTGCCTATCCACTCAATTTGCCCCAGGATGGCATGATGACACTCACCCATTCATGAGTTGTAGGCCATGAATTCCGATGCCAGCATTCCCAATAAATCGTGGAATAAGAAACTGATGGTGACACATATTTTCCTTTCCTGTGAATGTCCTCGGTGTCAGTTATGAAGTGGAATACATATGTAGACCTATATCCTATTTAATCAATGTAATCAATGTTCTATGTGCCATAATAGTCAATAACATAAAGGGTCAAAACATGAATAAAACAAAAAATAAGATAACTATACTTATGGAGTCTACATATGTATATAAATATAAATCATATGTGTAAATTGTACATGAATAGGATGATTTCTAATGGTGAGGATCTATTTCAGGACTAAGGAAAAGACTTGAATTTCTTGACTTTAAGGAGGCAAGCTTTCCCTTCCCACACAGTGCAACAGAGTTAACCAGACCGAGTTCAAATCCCAGTCCTGGCATAAAAAATGGCACCTTTATATTATGTGAGGCCCAATTCTTTGGTATTTCATTATACCTCCATTTTATGAATATGATTGTTTAAATGCTTCATAAAATATTAACTAAAATCGATCAGTGTCCTATAATATAATTGTATATAATTTTATCCTAGAATCATTCAAGAACTTCGCATTAAATTATCACATATATCAAATTCCATTGGTAATTATGTGGATAGGAACAAGTTTCTTAGGATTTCCTGCCATTTGGACGTGGCAGGATCAGGATAGGAACTGTGGGCTCCAGCTCCCACCACTTCAACCCATGGATATGGAAATCCCAGGTCTGTCCAAGAACATCAACAAGACCAATAAGTGGCTCTCAGCAGTCCTCCTTGATACTTACAAGGCTGTGATGTGAAGATCATGGTCAAAGTCACCCTAAGCAGGAAAGTCCTTGAGACCCCTGACAAACTTCAGTGCCAACAAAGCCAGAAGTCCTGTGGCTTCAGTGTGGAGGGTGAGCCTTGAGCAAAAACATCTCACAGACTGTGCCCAGATCCTGAGTTCAAGGTCCAGGACTGGCAACAAACAGACATACACAACTATCTGTGCAGCCATCCAACTAAAGCAGGTCACCCTCTTGTCCCCAATTGAATTGGACAGAGTTCCATAGGAAAGGGCTGGAGGACCCTCTGTCATCTTGACTGTGCCCATGCTGCTGGCATCACAGGATTCCGGCCACACCCCCATTCTTTCATGTTTCTTTCTGATTAATGGGATACAAGAATGGTGGCCCTGCCCACATTCCAGGCTTCCCAGTAGCACCTAGATTCCCTCTGTTAGTTTACACCACTACCAGCAGTTGAGGAAGGTAGAGGTGGCTGAGTGATGAGCAAAAGACTTGATGTGACTTTGGAGCATAGTAGGAAATTGATGTGCCAGCCCACCTCCTGGCCCCGTCCCTACCTTCCCGAGGTGGTGCCAGGTTTCAATCCTCAGAAAATAGCGCCCTGCCAACTGGCCTAAAGCCCCAAACCGGTCTCTGCCCCTGGTCCTCTGCTCTGGGCCCATGTTTCCATAATGCCGCCGCCATTGCTGCTTGCCACACCTGGAGCAGAAACCAACAGATTCTCCCAGCAGCACAGATGAGTGGCTTCCCAATACCACCCCCACCCAGGTCAGACACCCCTCTGCGGGCACCATGACCCCCTGCTCTCCCTGGCTCTGAGGAGCCACCTTTCTGTTGGGCATTTCTGAAATAGAGACTCAATGTATGCTCAGGCTGGGCTGGATCACCGTCCTCCTGTCTATAACAGGTAGGTCTTCTGTAGTTGGGATGTTAGACAAGTAGCGCCATGCTCTTTTATCGGTTTAGATGGATTATCCCAAACTCTTAGTCCACAGCAGCCAATTCTTGGCCACAGGTGAAGCTCTGGGTAGGGCCTCAACCATCAGACCTCAGTCTCCTCACAGGAGAGTGTGAGGAAACAATAGATTTATACAGAGGATTTCTAGAGCATGGCTAGGCACAGAGGGAGAAGCCTTCAGTTAAGGTTCTTGGCAATTCTGTGAGCATATGACAGGAAGATACTGGAAAGGGCTCAGGTGGGGGCAATTATTAATCGTGTAACAGGTGGGTATATGAAACAAAACATGGCTCTCTTTCATCATTAAACTATCCCCATAAGACAGGGGATCCTTCACTCTGTTGAGTTTTGCAGGTGGGGAAATCAAGGAACAGAGAAGCCAAGTGACCTACTTATGACCTCAGTTCACAGGAAGCTCAGCCTGACTTCTCTACCATGCTCCCTAGGACAATGGGTGCTAGTCAGTCCATTTCTTGTGGTGGGAAGTCCACTTATTGTCAGACGTGGGGCTTGAACTCTAGGCCTGGGCTCAGTCCCCAAGTTCCTCAGCTCAAGGCTACCACTTGAGCCCATAGCACCACTTCCAGTTCTCAGGTGGTTCTTTGAAGATAAGAGTCTCACAGTCATTCATGACTGGGATAGCTATGAACCATGATCCTCATATCTCAGCCTCCTGTGTAGTTAGGATTAGAATTCTGAGGCACCAGCACCTGAATGAAGTGTAATTCTGACTTTCTTTCTCTCTCTCTCTCTCTCACAGGAACAGGTTGAATGGGTGCTGGAGGAGGTGGCCCAGCGTTCCCATGTGGCTGGAACCCAAGGTGGCCCTCTCATGCTGGAAGTGGTCTGTGGGTAAGGGCAAAAAAAATTTTTTTGGTTAGTAAATGCAAAATAAAGAACACATACTTGGAATATATAATTGCACTCTGACACCTGACAATAGTCCCTTATTCATGTACTTTATTTTATTAGGATACTGTGTTGAACAAAGTTTTGTTCATTAGGTCACAGCACTTAATGCCAGGAATGTTCTTAGATGTCAGGTGAAGATTAATTCTGGTAATTCAAAGATTCCAGGGTTTTGTGTGGTCACTGCTAATCACAAAGAGAAGGGTAGTCTAAGTGAGATTTGGAAATCTTTTTGGTTAGTCATGACACCAAAAGGCAGAGCCTAATTAACAATTGTGACACAAGAGAAGAAATAACTCCAGATGGAAGGAATAAATGATAGTAACTAAGGTGTAGCAGAAACTGTTCTAGAGAACCATTTTTGGTTATTGAAAAACTAGTTATCAACTAGGCTTATTCCTCATTGCCTTTAGCATTCTAAATCTCTTAGGCTAGTTCTTAATCTCTGTGTGATAAACATATCTCCTTCTATGCTGTTCTTTCATACCTGATCCCTTTGCTTTCTAAAAATCTCAGTCTTTCTATATTTCTCTATGAACATTTCCTGATACTAAATACACCTATACAGATGGCAGAGGATGCTAATGTAAGGGTCCCAAAGCTCATGAGTCATTAATGTAACAACATGGAAAAGGAGGACCTATTTATTGCTACCTCAATTTTTCTGAAAAGCTGCATTGGCATCATTTTGTTCAAATTTCCATTCTTCGGCTACATAGTGTCATTCAGTGCACATAAATGCAAATATGAGCCAGGTCCTGGAGGTTCATGCCTGTAATCCTAGCTACTCAGGAGGTTGAGATCAGAGGATTGTGGTTCAAAGACACCCGGAAGTGGTGCTTTTGCTAAAGTGGTAGATCCCTCAACTTGAGATTAAGAGCTTAGGGACAGCACTGAGGATCAGAGTTCAAGCCTCACGACCAACAAAAAAAGCGAAATATGACTTTAAGTTTCCCCCAAAGGAACGACAAGGTAAATTAACTTCCCAAGCAGAAAAAATAATTCCAAAATTATTCAGTGCACCTACTTTTGCTGAGTTACTTAAGTTATGGCTTTTTTTGCTGGACATAGTCTTTTATTTTAAAAATTGTCAAATATTTGGTTTACAGTAAACTTCATCTAGTATTTCTTGTTTCAAACTCAAAGTCTATACAGTTGATGCCACTTAGCTGTCTTAGAATCTTAGTTCAAAGCCAACCCAGGCAGGAGAGTCGGTCAAATTCTTATCTGTAATTAAACAACAAAAAGCAGAAGTGGAGTTTTGACTCAAGCAGTAGTGTACTAGCTTTGGGGGCAGGTGGGCAGGAAAGACAACTGTTCAGGATCAGGGTCCAGCCTCTGGGCCAAGCTCCAGAACCAGCACAATCCAAACAAACAAGCAAACAAAAAAACCCAAAAATATTTCTTTGGGACCCTCCTTAAAGGAGCACTAGTCTGAGAAGAGGAACTTTTGCTTATCATAGTCACTGGATCCTGCTTTTTTGGAATTCTTATTGCTCTGGAGAACTCAGGACTAGACTAGAGGAATTGATAACTGTCTCCTGCAAAGAGAGAATCATCTCAGGAGTGAAATATCCATACATAAGACATTTTAAAACCTCCATGCCTTTGTTTCTTTGCTGTAGAACACTTTTAAAACAACGCTATTTCCTTTTGTTCTATGCTGGTCTTCAAATGGCACATTATTTCTTTTTGTAATACTCTCACCTAGAAGTTTACAGAAAAGTTTTATATGAGTATAGAACACACTCGAAAAAGTCAGGGACAGAGTTTCCTTCAAGTCTTGGGATTCTTTTCTTGTACAGTAAAAAAGAAAGCACAAGTTAACATGAACTTTGTCATTCCTCTGTGTTCATTTCCTCTCCTGGGAGTTTCCACATCCAATAGCTGTTATTTCCAGTAATAATCGATGGTGCTGCTTGAGATATGATGAATGATCTGGGTTCACTGAAATAACACAAGGACACCTTTGGACCTGAGGTAACACGTGTTTCAAAGACAACTTAGTAAAGAGAAAATACGAAATTTATGTTGCTTATAAATACTTTATCAATGACTACATTGAGTTCAAACTTTGTAAGTTCTATGTAAATTAAGGCGAATTTTAAATAGGAAGAAGGTTCTCACACATTCTTTTTATGTGTGTATGTGCTGCGCATTATTTCCCAAGTGTACATGCGTTAACAGTAAGGGAAACAATAGCAATTATAGGAGAAAGAGAAGTTCTGTGTTTAAGTATAAGGGTTCAATATACTATAAAAAGACTCTACAAATAAGACAACATTGAAACAATAAAGCCAAGTCCAGTATGTAGATTTATGGGAATGATATAGAGAAAGCATTACTCCTACGTGGAACACGAATTATGAGGGCACTCCCTTTCTAAATCATGCTTGCTAATCAAGCAACTTTGTAGAAAGAAGAATGGTAATATAATTCTGCTTCCAAAAAAAGTCAGAAATAAGAGCATGGATGTAACAGGGAAAAAAGTCCATCTTGAGAGAGCAGGGAATATACTAGCAATGAACTGGTGACTAAGATGACATTTCTTTTTCTTTCCTTTACTTATATATTTTTTTGTTGGTTGTGGTCTTGACACTTGAACTCTGGGCCTAGGCACTTTCCTCTGCTAATCCACTGAAGGCTAATGTTCTACCACTTGAGCCACAGTGCCACTTCCACTTTTCTTGCAGTTAATTGGAGAAAAGTGTCTCTGGGATTTTCCTACCTGGGCTGGCTTTGAACCCCAGTCCTCAGATCTCACCGCCACTCAGCTTAGGATCACATTTCTAACAGTGTACACTCAGTATATGTAATGTGTATGTTCATCTATCTTTATATGAATTCTGGGGTTAAAAATCTGGGCTACAGCTTAGACTTTACACTCAAAAAATGTTTGTAGTTTAAAAGCTGATTCTACTGGATAAATAAAACCTACGAATATAAAGGAGCCTGGGAAGTTCAGTTTACATCCAGCCTGGGCAGAAGAGTTTTTGAGACACTATCTATAATTAACCTGCCAAAAGTTGGATTGGAAGAATGGCTCAGGTCATGGAATACCAGTCATGAGGAAGATTGATAAATAAGAGCTTGAGGCTTTTGCATGCATACATACAAACATAATCATAAACACAGAGGCACTTAAATGCGCACACACAAATACACAAATGATACAACTCTCAGAATATGTAGAAAATTTAGAAAGCAATAGAAAATATATCCTGAGTAAGACTAGAATCAAGTGATAATTAAATTAGAAAATCCTCAAGTGAACTTTCTTCAAAAAAGTTTGAGAATATTACATAGGTAAACTTGAGATAGTAAGAGAGTCAAGTAATCAATAGTAAAGGGATTTGATTCATGGAGGAATGAATCAGAGACCCCGCAGATGTATTTGAAAATGTTCAAATCCTGTGTCAAATGTTAGAAAATCTTTGAAAATAGTACATGAAGAGTCTAAGAAGTCTAGTGGATAATATCACTGGAGAAGTTCAGAATTGCTAGTCTGTATCTAGATTAAATAAACCAAGAAACTATGACAGGGCAAAGTGATACAAGGCTAGAATTCTAGCATTCAGACTGAGAGGAGATTAGAGAGTGGAATTACATAGTGATAACTTCCCTGGACTAGGTAGTATAATTTTGTCTTAATAAAACAAACCAAACAAGAAAGGAATACACAGTTGGAAGTTTGGGCTAATTTTGTCACTATGTTTTGAGAAGTTAAGTTTCCTATTACAATGCAACTCATATATAATCCTCAGGTGTGTTTCAAATGCTCTCTTCATTACAGAACATTTCTAGATGCAAAATGGCTCTTGATTCTCATCCAAAATTCTCTTATCATAATTCTGTTGGATTCCAAAGAATTGATGAAGGATTACAAAAGCTTAACCCCAGAGAAAAAGCAAAGTTCGTCTAATGTATGTCTTTGTAGATATTGCTAAATTAGAATTTAGATTTAAAATAAATGTTTTGGTTTTGTTTTTAATTACATATTCTATAAGACACTACAAATTTCTTTTTAAGTAGAGGGTTTAATTGACAAATTCACAAATGATTCTTGCATTCTACTTGCCTAGAATATTCTTTCAAGAGAGTTATAATTAGAACTTAGTTAATAGATAATTCCAACAGTTCATGTATAAAATGATAATGTGAATAATGTAGACAGTGTTGCGAATAAAAAGATGATGTTAATTTATAAATTTAGAAAACAGCAATTTTTGAGGTTTTGGTATAACATGGTATGAAGAGAATAATTGTATGACATCTTCTTTTTTCTACTTCTATGTAACACAGGAAGCAATTTCCTAAATTATGTGCCTCTGTATACAATGAGAAAATTGCTAGGTTTAGGTTTGTTTTTTGTTTTATTGATTTGTCATAGGGCTTGAACTCTGGGCCTGGACACTGTCTCTGAGCCTGTTTATGTTCAAGGCTCTTGCCCTACCACTTCAACTTCAGTGCCACCTATGTCTGGCTTTTTTGAAAAGTTTCTTGGAGATAAGAATCTAGGGAAACTTCCTCCCTGGGTGGGCTTTGAACTGAAATCTTCCGATCTTAGCATCCTAAATATCTATGATAGTTAAAAAGCATAAATATAAATAATATTTGCAAGTGTTCTGATCTCAAGAATACCAGTGGGGGAAAATGATGTAACCGAGTTTATTGTGGTGTTCTTTCCAGAACACAAAGGGCATCACATTAGCAGAGGTGTAGTATTTTTCACAACAGAGATAAGCTATTTGTGATGTGAATTAAAGGAATTTTGAGGTGTACCCTAGAAGTTGGAAACTGTTGAGCTAGGATGACTTTATGGCATAAATCTTTGGATTGATGGTCAAAGAAATAATAACTTACACTGATAAAAAAATTGCTTACTCTTGAAGAAATAATTATTACAGGTGCGTCATAGTTTTATCCTCTACCAGAATGTGACTATTTTTCTGTTGATTTCTCAATCTGTAACACCTCACCGGAAACTGCATCTATTGCAGAATTTCATAACATGCCAACAGGAATGGAATGTTCAGAATTTGAAAATGAGTAGTTATCAGTCATAGGAATTTTGAAGAATACAGATATTCTCTCCTCTTAACAACTTATTTACTTTTAAAAGTTATGGGTTTCCATAGAATTAAACTGTTTTTGGTTTGAGTATGAGAAAGTACTAAATTTATTCTTTTTTCAAAATATTGTCAAGTATATTGTGAAAATATTGTCTAGTTGGATTCAAGTTGATTGTCCTCTGATTAAAAAGGGGTAATTAATTCAAATTAGATGCAAAATAGTATCAATTTTTAAAAAAGTTACTGCATAAAGAATAATATTTACTATACCAATACAGTGAAATTTTTTCATGCAACTTATTTTGTAAATTAATTTTATTGTCAAAGTGATGTACAGTGGGATTACAGTAATTGTAAGGAAGTTAATACATAACTTTTCAAAGGTGTTACCCCCTCCTTCATTTTTCTCACAGTTTTCCTTCACCTCAATACTCCTCACAAGTTTTAATGTACATTTCCAACATATTGTCTTGTGAGTAATGCTATTGCATTGTCTTGCCCTTTGTCCTTTGTCTCCGCCATTTTGTTGTTCCTCTTCCCTTTCCTAATTAAGGTAAATGTATACACAATACACAGGGTACCAAAATCAAATACAGCCAGGGACAAACCATAGGGGAAAAAACCCAAAGAAAATAGAAATCACATAGTACATTAAAAACACAAACCGCAAATAAAAATCTGTTTCCATATCTTGGAGTTCATTTTGCTCAGCATCAGCTTATATAGTCATATATATGCATAACAAAGACACTGGAAAATAATAGTTTCATGGACACTATATCATGAAAACAGCATGTAACAGTTTTTGATGGTAAAGGTGGAATTAGGATTGGCAAATTTGCGATTCTGATAAAGGAATTTCAAAAGAGTTTTAAAATTATGCCAGGTAAATTTTAATCGTTCAAACTTTTTTTTTTAACAACTTAGCCTATTAAGAAAATTTAAAATTCCCTGGGAAAATAGGCTTTCATGCAAAGTAATCCATGTAGACTTAGTTGAGAGGGAGCAATGTTGAAGATGGCTCATTTTCACACTAAACAAACAAACCTCAGAAACCTTGCTATAAATCCTGTAGGTTCCCTTGAGAATTATCCTTACCCAGGACATATACGCTCACTGTGTGAAACAAGGTTGTAATGGAATTTAAATTCATATTTCTTTACAAAAGACTTCAAAATTTGTGATTTGACCTTTAATTACCAAACAGAAATGCTCTGAAAAAGATAATTTGGGTCAAAACATTTAGGGACAAATTGCTCTCCACAATGAAAGAAGGTATTGGATATACACTTTTCTGTTTATAATACTTTCCACAATGTCTTTGCATGTGAACCACTGAAACAAAGAAAAAATCTGATTGGATACCTCAAACCAATGATTTCACATTTCTAAGTAGCTCACAAAATATAATATCCTTATTAACATGAGATAGTAAAGACTTCTCTTATTACATTAGCCAAAAAGTTTTGGGATCAGAAAAGAATTGAGCAAATTGAAAAGGTAAGATAAGGTGTTCTTAGAAGCCCTAGCTAAAGCATATTGGCTTCAGCAGTAGAAGGATTCCAAAACTTTTTGATATAGATTTTGTTAATATTTTTGCTACCCAAAGTGATTTTGCGGAGACTATTTGGCTCACTACAATGCACAACAGATTGAATGAAGACATGAACATAAATTCCACATCCAAATAAAAGAGTTTAAAAAGAGAAACAATATACTTCTTCAGCTTCACTAGACTTGAAGCCAAGGAGGTGTGATTATTTGGAAATCAAGCAAGAACTATGAGGAGGACATAGAAGTAGGACAAAGAAGTATTGTCCGTTGTAACAGACACTGTCATACAAGGTATGGGTGATATAACTCTATTTTTCTCCATATATCTTGTTGAGCAAATGCAAGACCAAGAGAAAATAATCTATTGAAATAATTTTGGAAAGAATAACTTTGTTCCTGATATGTTATCTAAGGAGAGACTTACGAGAGAAGATTAAAGTGAAGTATACATCCTCTAAGCATTTGTTAGCAAAATATATCTTTTAGGTTAGAAGTGATTGAACCAAAAAGTGGGGGAGTAATTATTTTGTGGCCCTTTAGACACAAGAAGACTTTCAAGGTAAAAGAAAAAAAGTATAGATAATAATTTGTGATCACAGCTTCTTGGACTGATTTTATGGAGACAAAGTTTACATTAGAGTTTGTCCTCATTATGATAGATGTTGGGTTTTCTTAGCAACCAAATGCAAGGGTGAAGTTTAATGGACTCTCTTGGATAAGTAAACAGCATGGTAGAAAAAAATGGCAAATAATATTTAGTAAATTAGTTTGGTTAATTACTTTGCCAGAACAAAGAATGAAAGATATAGTTCAAAATCACTTGACTTAAAAGTATGAAGAAAGCGTACTGAAGAGAGATGAGAGAAAAAATAGAGGACTCTTCTGTCTCCAGTGGAGTAATGTGTTCTTGATCTTGTTTCTTCCATTCTATCTTCACAAGCTATCAAGTGTGGCTGAGGACTGGAGTATTCATTGCAGACAAAGAGAACTCACAGAAGAAAATATTTGCAGCAGATGTTGGTGATTCTTAACCTTAGACAATCTATTTAAATCTGTTCAAAATTCTCTGCTACCCCAAACTGCCCACTTTGAACAACTTTGTTTGCTTTTCCCAAGACTACCCTTCATTAACTATTTAAAATTTTGAGAGGTCCATTCATCCTCTCTAGAGATTGCTGTTTAGTTGTGATTTTTGTGTGTTTTTGTTTTTTGTTGTGTTTTTTAACTAAATCTCAAAAGGTTGTGCACGTGTATTACAATAAATATGTCCATCAAATTTCCCAGTGCTCTTGGATCAGAGTGACTCCTTCTATCATTCTCAAACAACCTCTTCTCCAAGATTTAATTCAGATTTACCACTTCCTTTATCACATATCTACATTGAGTATTCTAGCTGTACTTGTCCCTTGTTCCATTTTTTATTCATTCTATGGCTTTCCTCTCTGGTTTCAACTTCCTGATAGTCATTCTGTTAAACTCTCTGTTAATATTTTGAAAGGTTTATATACATTCCATGGAGTTTCAATCCTGCTAATACTTGAACTGATGTCAGTTTATATTTCCATAATTCATTCATCTGCAATAACAATTTGCAAGACTGGAGACTTGAAGCCCCTAGACATGATTTTATTCTCGTCCATTTGGAAGATTAATCTTTAGTCAACAAGAAAGATTAAAAATGGCTTAGAATATATTCCTAACTAACAAATTTTATAAATGGCGTTGTAATAGGGCTTGTGATTATTTTATTTTACATGGGATCATATTTTCTACTACCTATAAGTTTTGGAAAAAGAAGAAAACTATGATTTACTACTATAAAGGAATATGATAGAAACAGAAGACAGATTTTATGTTTGTCACATCTCTGATGAGTACCCATATTCATGACTTTAAGTCCTATTTCTTACTATGTTAAAAAGATAGGAAAAACATAAAACAACATGTGATAAGGCAACTATTTGTGACTTTTTAAAATGTACCTTATTAAGTGATGAAATTTACTTTATTAGCTAGTTTTTGGGTTTGAATTATGGGAGGGTGATCTATTTAACACATTCCTGGAAGGCACCTACTGAACAACATAAATGTTGGGTGGTACTATTTCTACACTTTAATGAATGGTTGAACCTGTTTGGCATTAGTGATGGGTAAATAAATCAACTCTTTTGTAACTTGCACCCTAAACTTGAAAAGTTTGCAATGTCACTAATTATCATCGACTTGTCAATTGTTATTTTGGTGAATGTGATTTTAAAAGATTATTTGAAAAGGAATCTGTTTTCAGGAGATTAAATATAGGTTATCATTTGTTAGTGAATGATAACATTTTTATACTGCAGAACCAAGTTTTCCTGAATTACCAGTATTTTGAAGCATTAACGATCTTCTCAATTAATGTTTTTGTGAATTATATTTGACCTGTAAGTCAAGTTTTCCTAGCCTTGGTAGAACAATTATGGATCTATCGTTCTAGGAACTATTTTTTGGCCTACTTATGCTGGACTGAAATCTTTCAGTAATTATTAGGAGAGGGGTATTAAAAATAATTTGTGACATTTGTGATCTTGTTCACTCATATGTGCTGGTCATTTGTAAATTGAAGGTTTGTATTACTGTACTTTCTTTCAGATTTTGTGATCTCATCTTTCATTTTAAGTTGCCTTTCATTTCACATTTGCTTACTGCTAATTCCAGTGTCGTAAGGATTGAGATGGATTTTTATTACTTTCCGTTGGCACATTGCATGGGCCTAGGTGAGAAGTCTTGCCCTTGTTACTTGATGATGCAGATAACTGAAACCTGACATCCTAGTACCCATGTATCCTGCAGAAGAATAATAAGTTTTAGACATCATGTCAGCAAAATTTGGGTATAATCAGTAGGAATGCTTCAGAAATATGGAGAAAAACATTTTGGAACCAGTGAGTTAAAATAATAAACAGAGCAGGAGTGTAAATTCCCTCATAAATTAGAGGAAAATAACAATTTTTTTAACAAAATGAATTCTGAAGACCAATAACACTTAGAATGTTTATACCGAAGACATTGCATTGATACTGTTCATATATTAATATATATTCTAAACCTAATTATTTATATTCCAATCTATTTATTGTAATATATATCTATTTATTTGTCAAATTATCAGTTAATTCTAATAAGCTTCACTGTGTGAAATAAAATATCAGCACATATAAATATAAAATATATAACTATATATAATATAAGAAAAAGGCACATGTTTTGCAATGTTCTATTGTGGTTAGGGTATCAAAAGTAACTGTGTTTTAAAGTATTATTCCATTATTTCTACCTCAGTGTTTGGTAGAGTTGGACCTAAAGCTTTACCATTTGTAGATTTACAGCCTAGAAGCAAGAGGAAACACTGTGATTAAAACATTACCAATTTAAGGCCTAATATCGAGGAGAAACATATAGACTTCTCTTGTACCTATGAAAATATTTCGTGAAAGAAAGGCAGTAGTGTAAATTCCTGCCTGGTTGGATAGTAGACTGGCCAGGATATTAGGTAATCATGCATATGAATTTTTTTTCACCTTCTTGGCTTTAGCTACTTTTGAAATTTTAGGTATAACAAACAATTATATTTTGATAAAATACCTTCTAGTCTAAACGATTCTGTCTTAACTGTTCATCTCTCTATGATCCCTATTAACTAAGATTAGTTTTGTTCCAATAAGGAAATCTATGCTGTCAGGGTAAGATATTCTGGTTGGTCTGTTGCTACATGGAAGAAGAGTAAAGGGTCAGGTAGACATTTGTGCCAGTAAGACCTCATTTAGGAAATTTTAAGCTGCAGAAGTTTAGATGTAGCTCTTAAGCAAGGCTTATTTTGAATCCATTAGCTCCACAAAGCTATCTCAGTTGATAAATAAGTACTTGAAAAGCCATCACCTTTGGACCTAGCTATAAAGGCTTCAAAGTATGATCAAATTTAAATGAAAAAGACTTAAAATAGTCATTGAAAAAAATTGCAAATCTGAGCAATCGACCAAACAATATAAGTTTTACAATATACACAGAATTTTAGAGAAGTAAGATCAATAGCATTTTAGGAACAATAAGTTTTCCTGGTTACAAACAGTCAACCAAGCATATATGCCTTTATAAAGACTGCATCATTAACTACATAAATTTACAGGATACTACATGCTTCAGCAGCACGTTTACCCAAATTACAACAATATAAAGATTAACATGGCACTTGCACAAGGATGATATGAAAATTCGTGAAGTATGCCATATTTGTCATTCTTCAGATGCCAGAAATGAAAAACAGTTATTAAAAATGATTACAAAAATACAAATGTAACAATACATGTAATTAATTGAACTAAAAGTTAGTTTGACATCAGTGTATTAAATCCTCACCTTAGAAAGGCCTTTATATAGCATAATCTTTACAAAACGTTTGAAATTAGATAACGTTGTCATTTTTTCCCAAAGAAATAACATAGTATAAGGACCTAGGAAAAAAAGGAACGTTAAACTGTTTCTATATGGAATGCTATCTGAAATAACACATTTAATAATGAACCTATATATTATAAAACAATGTAGAATTCAAAGTATTATATCTAAGAGAGAATGAAATAGATTATGGATATTATACAAACAAAATACAGATTATTTAAAAATATACTTTTTTCAGACAAGCACCAGAAATATCTTTAGTTTCTGTACTACTCATTTCAACAGATAAGTTAAAAATGATTTCTGATTTAAAAATCACAAACTCTGCAGAAATCATTATAGATTTATACAAACAAATCTTGAATACATTTTGACATCAAAGTCAGGCAATTCACTTGAAGAATACCATGGAGTCCACGTGTCTCTTTAGGATATGAACCTAAACAATAATCTAATACTACAGAGTTGAGGGAGATGAATTGCCCTCCTGAATAATTTACTTTTGGGTCAAATAAAAGCAGGCTTGCAAAAAGAGAATAGACTTTACAGAAACATGATGAGTTGATGTAAGTAGCTGCTTAGCTGATTTTGTTAATTTGTGAACTAATTCAGGGAAACAGAGTACAGCAAGGTAAAAAAAAATAAAGAAGGTCACATTGAAATACTCATTGGTGTGTGTGATACTGCCTGGGCACTATCCCTATGATTCTGTGCCCAAGGATAGTTGTCTAACACTCGAGCCACTATTCCATTCTGATTTTTTAGAGATAATCACATATATTTTCATGATTGGACTGGCTTTGAACAGTGGTCTTCAGATCTCAGTCTCCTGAGTAGCTAGCTAAGTGGATTCAGCCTCTGAGTTTCTAGTTAAAATTCTGACTGTCCTGTATGCTTCACTGCTCTTTTATTCTTTTCCTGCGGTAATCAGAAGCGTAACTAATATATGTCTAATTGCTTTAAAAATAATGTTACTGCTTGGCACCAGGGCCTCCCATCTCTACTCTTAACTATTTAGGAGGCTTGAGAACATATCCCAGGCAAAATTTTAGTGGACTTTCTTCTCAATCTATAGCTGGGTGCATTGGATCATTTCCACCATCCTGCACTATCTAAGAACTAAGATTGGAAGGACTGCAGAATCCAGACCAGCTAAGGTAGGAAGCTAGACAAGATGGTGTACAACTCTGATGCCATTGATGATTGGAAGTTTAAGAGGACAGATAAGGTGCATGTTCTTGTAAAAAGGGAATCACTATCCTAAAATTAACCACTGATATTATGCCAGCCTAACCAGAAAAATACCCAAAGTTGAAATCCCCACAATTTTCCACAACCAAAGTAATTATATACATTAACATTCCAAAACTTAGTACAATGTGTCCTTTATTCTAATATCTTTATCAGATTATCATACGATGTGACAGAATAGTTCTACATCATATTATGATATATTTAAAAACACCTAGAAAATTCTTTCACATTTATGAAGTGCAAAAGAATGGCAAATTGCCTCATTTCTTACGTATTTGAGTATCACTAAAAATTCTTGTAGAAAAAGTTCCGGGAAGATGGCAGAGGAGAAGCTGGAGGCTAAACAAGCTCTTGCATAGAAAGCAGTTTTATTGTTCCAGTGAACAGTCCTAAGCCAGAAAACCACACCAAGTGTGCCATCACAGGAAGACAGTTATTCCAGAGAGGGAAAATCCAGGCAAGGAGACAGATCTGAGCACTTGCCAGCGGCGGTGGTTGCTGAGGCCAGCCTTAGCCGCCCTACCTGCAACACAGAGAGTCCAGGACAAAGGCTCCAGACGAAGCAGGTGAGCGGATTCTACTCAACCCCAGCGAAAGCTGACTAGAAGCAGATATTTTTATCCTGCAGTTTACAGACAAGGGACAACCCAGGAACCAAGACTCGGTGTGAGTAGAAGCCTGGCAACCTCATTCCTTCTCAGGGAACAGAGGAGGGAAGGCCACCCCTCACCCCTCACTACCAGAGATCTTTGATACTGACAAAGGCCTGGCTGAGCAGCTAGCTCCAACTCAGGCCTTGGAAGAAAACAAGAGTCATGTAGCAAGTCACAGGAACCTAACCTGATCTGTTAGGCTCAGCTCCACCCAGGGAAAAGTCACCCAGCCTGGGGCCAGCAATTTCTGACAGCCCCAGGAGTAGATTTCTTCACTGGATAAACAGAACCAGAGGCTGCACCTCCCTACAGCAGCCTTGAAAATCAATTGAAATTCAGTATAATTAAACCCTGAGAAAGGCTCCAGGCTGGGCTCTGTTTGCTGAAAGGCCTCAACTCTATCCAGAACCTAGCCTCATCACAGTATCTCCAAACTAGAGGAAACAGCCATCTCCCACTTTTTTGATACTCACAGCAGATCTTCCTCCCATTGAACAAGCCTGGGAGGAGAATCACAAAATCCTGGGTAAAGCAGAGCATTTTTCTACCTGCTCAAACTAACCGACTTAAGAAACCAACCAAGCCACAGGAAAATCAAACACCACAAACAGACCAGAGACTCCAACTACAGACTGGTTAATGACACAAGGGAGATACAGGATCTTCCCAATCCCCCCAAAAAATCAAAGAACCCTTTTTTTAGTTTTTTATAAAAAAAAATTTTCCTAAAACTTTTTTTTAATTTTAATTTTTAACATTTAAAAAATTTGTTTTCTATTAACTTTTTTTTTCTTCCTCTTATAATTTTTATTTTCGGGGTATGAGTGTGTATGCTTTTTTTCTTGTGTTTTTTTTTCTTTTCTCTATAATTTTTTTTGTTTAGCTCTACTAATCTTTGATCCTTTTTTTCTTTCCTTATCATTCTTTTCACCTTTTCTTTTCTTTTGTTCTTCTTTGTGTGACTTAATTGCTATTCTGCTCATCCTCAGATATACCCATAGTTGATTATTAGACCTTATCACCTATTGTGTACACACTTAATCCAGAAATTTATTACTCAATTCAAAACCAGTACTACTTCTTTATATCTATATAATATTTTAAGCATTTCTAATTTTAAGATTTTCACATCTACTTTCTATCCTTACCCTAATCTTATCCTAATCAAATTGTTCTCTGAATATTATGTCTGCATTTTGCATAGTTTTTAAGTTTTTAAGTGTTTCACTTTTTAATTTTTAATATTTGTTCTTCTATTTTATACCTTGTGTCATTTTTTCTCTTTCTTTTCTTTTTTCTCTCTTTCTCTACTATCATTCTATTCAACCTATTTCCCGCTTTGAGATTAAGACTTAGTTAAGTTTACTCACCCTCTGCCTTTCCACATCCCTGTATTCATATTTTTACCCACATCTCTCCCTAAACCTGATAATTTCTGGTTTGCCAAATTCATCTTTGTGGTTCGTAGACCATTAATACATAGTTGTTTGATGTTGAATAGATATATCTGTTGAACTAGAGTGTATCTTCAGACTTTTACGGTGCAACTACAGACTTTGTTTGATGCTTAACTTAAGATAGTGTTCTAGCACAAAACTGGTGTTACTTTCATCCCAAATGTCCAGGGCAAGCCAGAAAAACACAAGAAAAATGGCAAGTTCGAGTATCCTACACCCACTCATGATACTCAGCAGACAGAACAGATAATGAACAATCCATTGGAGAGTTCCCAAAAAGCTCTACAAACACTACTGGAAACATGGTAAATGAAAAGATTGAAAACCTAAAAAGGACACTGTATGAATGTGATAGAGAGAGAGAGGAGACAAGCCAAAGGTCAATACAGGAATATCATGAGCGTGAGAAAGCAACTCAAAGATTGATACAAGAATTGCATGAGCAGCTCAAGAACACTCAAAGAGAAATAAAGAAATGGCATGAGCAGGCTGAGACCAGTCAAAGAGATAGAAAGGATTTGGGAAACTGGCCAAGAACAGACAAAGAGAAAGAGGAATGGCACGAGCAGGCTAAAAATACTCAAAGAGAGCAACAGGAATCACGTGAACGTGAGGAAGCTAATCAAAGAATAATATAGAAATTTAGAGAGCAGGATGAGAATACACAAAGATCACTAAAGGTAATCATGGAATCCATAAATAGAGAGCTGAAAGAACTCAGGGAGTCCACAAAGAGAATGCTGAATGCAAACCAACAGAAGGAATGGGAGTCCACGGAAACCATAACCAATCAACTAGGTTATTTGATAATAAAAACTGAACACCAAATTAAGGAAGTAGAGAAGTTCATACAAGATCTACAACAAAGCTCCAACAAAGAATTTGAAGCCATCAAAGCCAACCAACTAGAAGGAAAAGAAATAAAAAACAAAGTAGAAAGTCTTGACAGTAGGTTAGACCATGCAGAAGATTGAATCTCAGGACTGAAGACAGCCTATATATTATAGAGAAAGCACATATAACCATCCAAGAAAAATCCAAGAAATATGATAGACCTATTCAACACTTTGAAGACACCATCAGAAGGCCTAATCTGAGGATAATGGGTGCAGAGGAGCACCTAGAGACAGAAGTTAATGGTCTAGGAAATTTGTTTCACAGCATCCTAGCAGAGAAATTCGCAAACGTGCAAAAAAGTTAGGCCTATTCAGATACAAGAAGCTTTTGGAACTCCAAATAGGCCAGACCAGAACAGGACATCCTATTGTCACATAATCCCCACAGAATCAATTCAGACCAATGAAAACATCCTTAAATCTGTCAAGGAGAAAAGATCAATCACCTATAAATGCAAACCAATTAGAATCACCTCAGATATCTCAGCAGAGACGATCAAAGCAAGAAAAGCCTGGAAAGATGTATGCCATGCCCTAAAGACAAACAACAATCAACCAAGAATACTGTACCCAGCTATATTCTCCTTCATAACCGAATGGCAACTAAATACCTTCCATAGCAATGAAAAATTGAAACAATATATCTCTACCTAACGAGCCCTACAAAAGATTCTTAATGTCCTACACATAGAAAACCAACAAGACCACAATAGAGGCCAAGAAACTGCACCCAAACTGAGAATCCAAGAACCATAGCAAGAACCTAGTTGCCCCAGCCCCCAAGAAGGATAAAATGACAGGAACTCCCAAATACCTCTCTGTCCTATCTCTTAACATTAATGGACTTAACTCTCCAATTCTCGACAGACACTGTCTAGCTGGATTAAAAAGCACGATCCTTCTGTTTGCTGCCTTCAGGAATCTTGCCCCCCCCAAAAAAACAAACACATTTTCAATGTGAAAGGTTAGAACAAAATCTACCAAGCAAAAGGCCTCCATAAACAAGCTGGAGTTGTAATCCTAAAATCAGATGAAATAGATTTCATATTAAAATTAGTAAGAAGAGATAAAGAAGGTCGCTACATATTAATTAATGGATCTTTCCTTCAGGAGGATATTAAAATTCTAAATATCTATTTGCCAAACAACGGAGTACCCAAATTTATCCAAGAATTATTACTTCCCCTCAAATCCCACATAGATCCAAAGACATTAATTGTTGGGGACTTTAACACATCACTTTCCCCACTAGATTGATCAACTCGGCAAAATCTCAACAGAGAAACCGAAGATATAAACAACTGCATAGATCAACTAGATTTAACAGACATCTACGGAATATCTCACCCAACAGCTTCAGAATACACGTTTTTCTCAGCAGCACATGGAACATTTTCCAAAATATACCACATTTAAGGACACAAAGTGAACTTGTCCAAATTAAGAACATTGAAGTTATACCTTACATTCTCTCAGACCACAAGGGAATAAAATTAGAACTCAACACCAAAAGCCACCAAAGAAATTCCTGTAACACATTGAGGCTGAACAACACACTGCTGAATCACTAGTGGGTCATGGAAGAGATTAGAAAGGAAATTGAAATGTTCATGATATTCAATAAAAATGAACACACAAACTACCAGCTCCTCTGGGACACAACAAACCAGTACTCAGGGGCAAGTTTATAGCTCTGAGTTCCTACATGATCAAATTGGTGAGATCTGAAACCAACAAACTAATGAGGCATCTGAGCCTCCTTGAAAACAAGCAACAATATAAATCCCAAACCAGTAGATGGAAAGAAATAATTAAAATTATATCAGAATCAAATGAATTAGAATCCAAAAAACTATAGAAAGAATCAATCAAACAATGAGTTGGTTCTTCAAAAAAAACAAAATTGACAAACCCTTAGCAAATATTATCAGAAAAAGAAGAGAACACACCCAAATAAATAAACTTAGAGATGAGAATGGAAACATTACTACAGAAACAACCAAGATTCAGAACATTATAAGGGAATACTTCTCAAAACTTTATGATAATAAGTTTGAGTTAAATCATCTTAACAGGCCCATATCAAGTATTGAAATAGAAACATCAATAAGAGACCTCCCATCTAAGAAAAGCCAAGGACCAGATGGTTTTACAGCAGAATTCTACAAGGCATTCAAAGCAGAGCTCATACCAATACCTCTCCAACTCTTCAATGAAATTGAAAGTGGAAGTTCACTACCGAATTCATTCTATGAAGCCATCAAAACCCTAATCCCAAAACCAGGCAGGGACTCATCAATGAAAGAGAACTATAGACCCATTACTGTGATAATCCTTGATGCAAAACTTGTCAACAAAATTTTGGCCAATCAACCTCAAAAGTTCATCCAAAAATAATACACGATGATCAAACAGGATTCATTGCAGGGAAGCAAAGCTGGTTCAATATGGGCAAGTCAATTAATATAATTAATCACATCAACAAGAGCTAGGATAAGGACCACATAGTTATTTCAATAGATGCAGAAAAATTATCCAACAAGATCCAACTCCCCTTTATGATGAAGGTTCTGGAAAAATCAGGAATCCATAAAACAATCCTCAAAACAATAAAGGCTGTATATGACAAACCTACAGCTAGCAATATACATAATTGTGAAAAACTAAAGCCATTTCCTCTTAATTCAGGAATGAGACAAGGATGTCCAGTCTCTCTATTGCTATTCAATCTAGTATTAGAATTCCTAGCTATAGCAATAAACAAGATGCAAACATAATGGGGATCCAAATAGGGAAAGAAGTTAAACTCTCCTTCTTTGCAGATGACATGATCTTTTATTTAAAAAATCACACAGAATCCACTCCCAAATTACTCAAATCTTTGGCAAAGTAGCACAGTATATATTTAAATCTCAAAAATCAATTGCTTTTCTGTATGCCAACAATGAGAAAAGTGTGGCTGAAATTGGGAGAGCAATTCCATTCTTAATAGTGCACAAAAAATAAAATATCTAGTAATTAACCAAAGAAGTGAAGGACCTCTATGATGAAAACCTTAAAAACTTGAAAAAGGAATTCAAAACAGAACTTAGAAAGTGGCAAAACCGGAAGGAGATGGGAAGATGGCGGAAGAGAAGCTGGAGGCAAAACAAGCTCTCGTATAGAAAGCAGTTTTAGAGTTCCATTGAACAGTCCTAAGCCAGAGAATCACACCAAGTGTGCCATCACAGGACAGAGAGATAGGCCAGAGAGGGAAAATCCAGGCAAGGAGACAGATCTGAGATCTTGCCAGCAGCTGCCGCTGTGGCGGCAGCGAAAGCGGCAGCGGCGGCCACAGACGCCATACCTGAAACAGACAGAGTCTAGGACGAAAGAGCCAGATGCGGCGGGCGAGCAAATTCTACTCAACACCAGCCAGAACCGACAAGGAGCAGACATATTCATCCTGCAGTTCCCAGACCAGAGACGACCCAGGAACCAAGACTCGGCCTAAGTAGAAGCCTGACATCCTCACTCCTTCTCAGGGAGCACAGGAGGGAAGGCCACCCCTCTCCCCCAGTACCGATCTTCATCTTGGATACCGACAAAGCTCGGAAGAGCTGCTAGCTCCAACTCAGGCCATGGAATAAAACTAGGATCATTTAGCAGGTCACAAGAACTTAATGGCGTGACCTGCCAGACTCAACTCCACCCAGGGAAAAGTCACCCAGTTCTGGCGCCAGCCCTAGGAGTGGCTTTCTTCATCGGATAATCAGAGCCAGAGGCTGCCCCTACCTTTAACAGCCTCAACATCAGTAAACAGAAACCCTGAGAGTGGCTCCAGGCTGGGCTCTGTGAGTTTCTCATAAACTAGGCCCCGGGAAAAGCTACTGTTTGCTGAAAGGCCTCAACTCTACCCAGAACCTAGCCTCATCACAGCATCTCCAAACTTGAGGAAAAAGCCATCTCCCTCTTTTGTGATACTCAAAGTAACCCCCCCCCCACATTGCACGAACTCGGGAAGAGGATCAAAAAATCCTGGGTAAAGCAGAGCATTTTTCTGCCTGTCCAAACAAACAGACTTAAGAAACCAACCAAGCCACAGGACCATAAGCAGACCAGAGAGTGCAACCAGAGGCTGATTACAGACACAAGGGAGATATAGGATTTTTCCCAACCCTCCCCAAAAAATCAAAGAACTGTTTTTTTTTTACCTCTTCATGTTTTTTTATACCTTTTACAAAAAAAAAATTATTTTTTAAAACGTTTTCTAATTTTTAATTTTTACCTTTTTTGAAAAAAATTGTTTTAAAGTAACTTTTTTCCCCCTTATAATCTTTATGTTAGGGATACATATGTGTGTGCATTTTTCCTTCTATTTTTTATTTCTTCTTTTAAATTTTTTTTCTTTTTGTTTTTTGCATAGCTCCACTGAACTTCTGATCCTTTAATTCTTTCTTCCTTATCCTTCTCACCTTTTCCTCTCTTTTGTTCTTCTTCATGGGAATAAATTGTTGTTCTGCACATCCCCGATAAACCCTAGCTGAATATTAGACCCTATCCCCCATTGTGTACACACTTAATCCACAAATTTATTACTCAATTCAAAACTACTGAGACTTAAATTCCTTAATAGCAGTAGTACCTCTTTATACCTATAAAATATTTTAGGTATTTTTATTTTTAAGTTTTTCACACCTCCTTTATATCCCTCCCCTTCTATCATTATATCCACGTTCTTTGAATAGTTTGTTCTCGATCTGCATATTATTAATTTTTATTTTTCTATTTTTTTCTGGTCTGTTTTTGTTCCGTTTTTCTTCTTGATTTCTCTCTCTCTACTTTCATCCTATCCAAACTATTTCCTGCTTTGAGATTAGGACTAGTTAAGTTAACTCTCCCTGTGCCTTCCCACATCACTATATTCCTATTTTTTACACACATCTCTCCCTAACCCTAATAATTTCTGGTTTACCAAATTCTTCTTTGCGGTTCGTAGCCCATTAATATATAGTTGTTTGATGTTGAATAGAGGTATCTGTTGAACTAGATTGTATCTGCAGTCTATTGACTGTGAAAATTCAGACTTTGGTTGATGCTTGCCCTAAGATAGTGTTCTAGCACAAAACTGGTGTTACTTTCATCCCAAAAGGGCAGAGTAAGCCGGAAAACCACAAGAAAAATGGCAAGTCTGAGTATCTCCACTCCCACTCAGGATAATCAGGGGACAGAAGAGATAATGAATAATCCAGAGGAGATTTCCCAAATAGTTCTACAAACACTGCTGGAAAACATGGTAAATGAAAAGATTGAAAACATACAAAGAACCCTGTATGAGCGTGATAGGGAGAGAGAGGAGGCAAACAAAAGGTCAATGCAGGAAAATATTGAAAACCTACAAACGATTCTGTATGAGCGTAGGAGGGAGAGAGAAGAGGGAATCCAAAGGTTTATACAGGAATATCATGAGCGTGAGGAAGCTACTCAAAAACTGATACAGGATTTGCATGAGCAACTGGAGAATACTCAAAGAGAAAGCAGGCATGGCCTGAACATGCTGACAACACTCAAAGAGAACTATAAGAATGGTATGAACATGAGGAAGCTAAGCAAAGAGTAATACAGGAATTGAGAGAGCAGGATGAGAATACACAAAGATCACTAAAGGCATTCATGGGATCCATTGACAAAGAGCTGAAGGAAGTCAGGGAGACCACAAAGGGAATGCTGAATGGAACCAAACAGAAGGAATGGGAGTCCAAGGAAACCATAACCAATCAACTAAGTGATTTCAGAATAAACACTGAACACCAAATTAAGGAAGTAAAGAAGTCCATACAAAATCTAAAACAAAGCTTCAACAAAGAATTTGAAGCCATTAAAGCTGACCAATTAGAAGGAAAGACATAAAAAACAAAGTAGAAAGCCTTGACAGCATGTTGGACCATGCAGAAGATCAAAACTCGGGGACAGAAGATAGCCTAGATATTATAGAGAAAGAACATACAACCATCTAAGACAAGTACAAGAAATATGATAGATCTATCCAATGCTTGGAAAACACCATCAGAAGACCTAATCTAAGGATAATGTGTGTAGATGAGCATCTAGAAACAGAAGTTAATGTTCTAGGAAATATAACAGGATCCTAGCAGAGAACTTCTCAAACATGCAAAAAGATAGGCCTAATCAGCTACAAGAAGCTTTTATCAGTCCAAATAGATCAGATCATAATAGGACATACTACCATCACATTATAATCCACAAAGGACCAACTCAGACCAAAAAGCTGTGAAGGAGAATAGATTAATCACCTATAAAGGGAAACCAATTAGAATCACCTGAGATTTCTCAGCAGAGACAATCAAAGAAAGAAGAGCCAGGAATGATGTATGCCAAGCCCTAAAAACAGACAAGTATCAACTAAGAATACTGTACCCAGCTAAACTCTCCTTCATAACTGAAGGCCAAATGAAAACCTTCTATAGCAAAGAAAAATTGAAACAATACATCTCCACCAAACCAGCCCTACAAAAGATTCTTAAAGACGTCCTACACATAGAAAACCAACAAGACCACGATAAAGGCCAAGAAATTGCAACCAAACTGAGAATGCAAGAACCATAGGAAGAACCCAGTTTTCACAACCCCCAAGAAAGTGGAAAACATGGCAGGAAATCCCAAATACCTCTCAGTTATATATCTTAATATTAACGGACTTAACTCTCCAATTAAGCCACATAGACTGTCTAGTTGGATTAAAAATAAAGATCCTTCTTATGCTGCCTTCAGGAGTCACATCTTGCCCGTAAAAACAAACACATTTTCAATGTTAAAGGCTGGAACAAAATCTACCAAGCAAATGGCGCCCATAAACAGGCAGGAGTTACAATCCTAATATCAGATAAAATAGACTTCAAATTAAAATTCGTGAGAAGTGATAAAGAAGGTTGCTACATACTAATTAAGGGATCTCTCCTTCAGGAAGATACTACAATTCTAAATATCTATTCGCCAAACAATGGAGCTTCCAAATTTATCCAAGAAACACTACTTTCCCTCAAATCACACATAGATCCAAAGACATTAATTGTTGGGGATTTTAGCACACACTCTCCCTATTAGATAGTTCAACTCAGCAAAACCTCAACATAGAAAATGCAGATCTAAACAGATGCATAGATCAACTAGATTTAACAGACATCTTCTGAATATTTCATCCAGCAGCATCAGAATACACGTTTTTCTTAGCACCTCATGTAACTTTTTCTAAAATAGAACACATTTTAGGAAACGAAGCAAACTTGTCCCAATTCAGAAACATTGAAGTTATACCCTACATTCTCGCTGACCAGAAGGGAATAAAATTAGAACTCAAAACCAAAATCCACCAAAGAAAGTCTGATAACACATGGAGGCTCAACAGCACACTGCTGAATCACGAGTGGGTCATGGAAGAGATTAGAAAGAAAATTCAAATGTTCATGCTATTCAACATAAATGAGCACATAAATTACCAGCTCCTCAGGGAAACATCAAAGGCAGTACTCAGAGGCATGTTTATAACTCTGAGCTCCTACATTAACAAATTGGAGAGATCGGAATCCTCAATTTAATGAGACATCTGAACCTACTTGAAAAAGAGCCGCAATAAAACCCCAATCCAGTAGACGAAAAGAAATAATTAAAATTAATTCAGAATTAAGTGAATTAGAATCCAAAAAACTATAGAAAGAACAACACAAAGATTTTGTTCTTCGAAAAAATTAACAAAATTGACAGACCCTTAGCAAAACTTATCAGAAAAAGAAGAGAACACATCCAAATAAATAAACTTAGAGATAAGAATGGAAACATCACCACGAAAACAACCAAGATTCAGAACATTATAAGGGAATACTTCTCAAAACTTTATGCTAATTAGTTTGAGAACTTGACAGAAATGGACGTTTTTTCTAGCAAATATTGACATGCCAAAACTAAACCAAGATGAGTTTAACCATCTTAACAGGCCCATATCAAGCATTGAAATAGAAACAGCAATAAGACACCTCCCAGCTAAGAAAAGTCCAGGAACAGATAGTTTTACAGTGAAACTTTACAAGGCCTTCAAAGCAGAGTTCACACCAATACTCCTCCAACTTTTCAATGAAATTGAATGAGAAATTTCACTACCGAACACGTTCTAAGAAGCCATCATAACCATCATCCCAAAAGCAGGCATGGACTCATCAATGAAGGAGGACTAGAGACACATTTCTTTGATGAACATTGACGCAAAACTTCTCAACAAAATTTTGGCCAATCGACTTCAACAATTCAACCAAAAAATCGTACACCGAGATCAAACAGGATTCATTTCAGGGATGCAAAGCTAGTTCAATATATGCAAATCAATTAATATTATTTATCACATCAACAGGAGCAAGGATAAGAACCACATGGTTATCTCAATAGATGCAGAAAAAGCATCCAACAAGATCCAAGACCCCTTTATGATGAAGGATTTGGAAAAATTAGGAATCCATGGAACATTCCTCAATACAATGAAGGCTGTATATGACAAACCTACAGCCAATATTATACTTAATGTTGAAAAACTAAAACCATTTCCTCTTAACTCAGGAACAAGACAAGGATGTCCACTCTCTCCACTTCTCTTTAACCTAGTATTAGAATGTCTAGCTACAGCAATAAGACAAGATGTAAACATAAAGGTGATCCGAATAGGGAAAGCAGAAATAAAATTCTCCCTCTTTGCAGATAACATGATCTTATATTTAAATAATGCCATAGACTCCACTCCCAAATTACTCAAGCTGATTCAAAACTTTGGCAAAGTACCAGGGTATAAACATAACCCCCCAAAATCAATGCCTTTTCTGTTTGCCAACAATTAGAAAAGTGTGTTTGAAATTAGGAAATTAACTCCATTTGTAATGTCACCTCAAAATATAAAATAACTAGGAATTAACTTAACCAAAAAGTGAACGACGTCCATGACGAAAACTTAAAATCTTGAAAAGGAAATCAAAACAGAACTTAGAAAATGGCAAAAGCTCTCATGCTCCTGGATTGGAAAGATTAACATCGTGAAAATGGCAATACTTCCTAAGGCTATCTACAAATTAAATGTGATACCTATCAAAATTCCAACCTCATTCTTCAAGGAAATAGAAGAGGCAATCCAAAAATTCATATGGAACAATAAAAGACCCCGAATAGCAAAAATGCTCCTCAACGGAAAAAACATTGCTGGAGGAATATCAATAGCAAATTTCAAACTGTACTATAAAGCCATAGTAATCAAAACAGTTTGGTACTGGCATAAGAAGAGACTTCAGGACCAATGAAATAGAATTGGAAACCCAGAAATGAACCTACAGACCCATAGCCAACTAATTTTGAATAAGGGAGCTAAAATAATAGAATGGAAGAAAGACAGCCTCTTCAGTAAATGGTGCTGGCAAAATTGGTTATCTACTTGGAGAAAACTAAACTAGAACCTTATATATCACCCTGCACCAGAATCAACTCCAAATGGATCAAAGTCCTCGGAGTCAAAGCAGACACTAAGAAAACATTACAGGACGAAATAGGAGAAACCCTAGGCCTCCTTGGCTCAGGCCAAAAATTTCTTAATAGAGACAGGAAACACAACAAATCAAAGAAAGATTGGACAAATGGGATTGCATGAAGTTGCAGAGCTTCTGCATGGCAAAGGACATAGCTAGCAAGATCTATAGAAAGCCCACAGATTGGGAGAAGATCTTCACTATGACCCAGCAATCCCACTTTTGGGCATTTACCCAAATGTTTACAAACTAGACCATGCTAAAGCTACCAGCACAACTATGTTTATTGCAGCATTATTTACCATAGTTAAGATATGGAACCAACCCAGATGCCCCTCAGTAGATGAATGGATCAAGAAAATGTGGTATATATACACAATGGAATTCTATGCCTCCATCAGAAAAAAATGCAATTTCCCCATTTGTTAGGAAATGGAAAGTCTTAGAAAAAATTATGTTAAGTGAAGTAATCCAAGCCCAAAGAAACATAAGTCCCATGGTTTCCCTTATTTGCAGTATCTAGTATATGTATGAGTCAAGCGGAAAAGGTCAGATAATGTGATGTTAGGAAAATGAACCCTTCAATATGTATTTAAATGGTTTTTTTCTTTCGTGCATTTTTTTCTAACTCATTTATAAGATTATTTCTTTGTAGCTTTGTATGTCCCTCCCCCACAGTATAACCCCTGGTTTCACTATATTTGATGTCGGTATAATTTGTGGAGGAGATGGGGAAAAACAAGTCGTTTTAAGGATACAGGTGGACCCGATGCAACTATGAGAAGTACAATTTGTCATTTCAAAAACGAACTTTACAACTTTGGTGCCAGGGGAGGGGGGGGGATTGGGTGGGAGCGCGGGGGGTAGCTGGTAGGTGATGTGAAGGGTAAACAAAGGAGGATGCTGCAATTCTTGATATGAAATGTACTCATTATCTTGCCCATGTAATTGTAACTCCTTTGTACAGTATGTTTACAGAAATTAAAATTAAAATTAAAAAAAATACCTGAGCATTAAAGTAGATAAACACTTAATGAGTTTTATAAGAATTATTTAAGCACACATGGAATTGTAATGTCATTAATTTTGAGATTAAATAATCAAAGAACTTTGCCTTATGAAAAAAAAAGTGGCAAAACTCTCATGCTCCTGGACTGGAAAGATCAACATCGTCAAAATGGCGATACTTCACAAGGCTCTCTTCAAATCCAATGTGATACCTAGAAATATTCCATCCTCATTCTTCAAGGAAATAAAAGCGGCAATCCAAAAATCTATATGGAACAATAAAAGACACTGTAATATCTAAAACGATCCTTAACAGAAAGAAAAGTGCTGGAGGAATATCAGTACCAAATTTCAAACTCTACTACAAAGCCCTAATAATAAAAACAGCTTGGTACTGCCACAAGAACAGACCTCAGGAACAATGGAATACAATTGAAAATCCTGAAATGAACCTACAGACCTATAGCCATCTAATCTTCGATAAGGAAGCTAAAACAATAGAATGGAAGAAAGACAGCCTCTTCAGTAAATGGTGCTGGCAAAATTGGTTAACTACATGTAGAAAACTAAAGCTAGATCCTTATATATCACCCTGCACCAGAATCAACTCCAAATGGATCAAAGACCTTGAACTCAAAGCAGACACTCTGAAAACATTACAGGATGGAATAGGAGAAACCCTAGGTCTCCTTGGCTCAGGCCGAAAATTTCTGAATAGAGACCCGGAAGCACAACAAATCAAAGAAAGTTTGGACAAATGGGATTGCATACGGTTGCAGAGCTTCTGCAGGGCAAATGACATAGCTAGCAAGATCAATAGAAAGCCCACGGATTGGGAGAAGATCTTTACTAGCCATACAACGGACAAGGGTCTCATATCTAAAATATACTTGGAACTCAAAAAATTAAACCCCCCAACAACAAATCGGCAAAGAAACAACTGCGCAATAAATAAGTGGGCTAAAGACTTACAGAGAAATTTCTCAGAAGAGGAAAGAAGGATTTCCTATAGACACATAAAGAAATGCTCATCCTCTCTAGCAATAAAAGTAATGTAAATAAAAACAACATTGAGATACCGCCTCACCCCAGTTAGAATAGCTATAATCAAGAACTCTCATAACAACAGATGCTGGAGGTGATGTGGACAGAAGGGAACCTTACCTCAGTGTTGGTGAGAGTGTAAACTTGTTCTACCACTTTGGAAAGTAGTATGGAGGTTCCTCAAAAGACTCCACATAGAGATCCCCCATGACCTAGCAATCCCACTTTTGGGCATTTATCGAAATATTCACAAAGAAGACCACACTTAAGCTACCAGCACGACTATGTTTATTGCAGCCTTATTTACCCTAGCTAAAATATGGAACCAACCCAGATGCCCCTCTGTAGATGAATGGATCAAGAAAATGTGGTATATATACACAATGGAATTCTATGCCTCCATCAGAAAGAATGATATTGCACCATTTGTTAGGAAATGGAAAGACTTGGAAAAAATTATATTAACTGAAGTAATCCAGGCCCAAAGAAACTTAGGACCCATGGTTTCCCTTATTTTCAATAACTATTATATGTCAGAGTCAAGCAGACAAGTTCAGGTAAGTTGATGTTAGGAAAATGAACACCAAGATATGTATTTCAATATTTTCTTTTTCTTTCAGGTGATTGTTTCTAACACATTTATAAGATTATTTCTTTGTTTCTTTGTATGTCCCTCCCCAATAGCATAACCCCTGCTTTCACTGTATTTGAGGTTGGTATAATTTGTGGAGGGGAAGGGAAAAAACAAATCATTTAAATAGGTATACAGGTGAATCCATTTCAACAATGAGATGTACAAGTCATTATATGGAAAAAAGAAGTAACAACTTCGGTGGGTGATGAGGAAGATTGGGTGGGGAGACTGGGAGAGGATTATGAGGGGAAACAAAGCAGGAGTCTACTATGCTTGATAGAAATGTACTCATTATCTTTCCCATATAATTGTAATACCTCTGTACAGTATTTTCACAGTAAAAATTAAAATTAAAATTAAAAATAATCATTATTGTTATAGTCTTATATTCTGACTTATTTACTCTGTAACAGGTTTTAAACTTTTTGCTTCTCTGCTGAAATTTATGTATTTAAATATTATCATCAAAGTATATCCTTTGGGTACTGGGGGCAGATTTTACAAAGTTTTTAACCAATGGCTTTTAAGAATTCTTTTTTTTTAAATAAGTTTTTTATTGTGAAACTACTGTACAGAGGGGTTACAATCACATGAGCAAGGTAACAAGTACATTTCTTTTTTTTAAATATTATTTTATTTTATTTGAGAACATACTGTACAGAGGGGCTACAATTACATGGGCAGTATAATGCATACATTTCTTACCA
>NW_027203715.1:9107213-9159713 GCF_024711535.1 Dipodomys merriami
ATACTTAAAGGTTTGCAGTTTATAACCCAGCAACAAATAATGCTTCTAAATGTAAAAATCAATGATACTAAGAGTAACGAAGGCTACTTGTGTTGCTATAGCTAATAAATAAGAATGATCTTTGGGAATAGTCTTACAATCTTGATCTTTTTCATACTTTTCCTCTTCTTCAACAAGAGAAATCCTAGTCAAGATATGTAAAACATTAATAAAGGTTTTTTTATATTTTTTATTGTTCACAATAAAGTAAATACACTTTTCCTCTTTGCAACCCTGATTTTGAAAGAGTCAGACCCTCATAATTATTTTATAGGCAAACGTTTATTGCTTTGGCTTAGTTGTTTTCCTGCATTTGGGCATTGCTCTCTATTATTTTGGCAACTACACAGAAAATCAAGATAAATCCATTATGCTTATGTTGAATTGTTCAAAGTCAAGCTTTCTTCAAACAAAATTTTCTGTTCCCTTCTACACTGCTAATTGAAGTTTAAATGATAACAAAAATGTGATACTTTAATGTACATTTTCATTGAAACCAGTGAAAACAAGAGTTATTGCTTTTTAAAATGTTTTCAAGTATTTTCCTTGGCTATTTTCATCATTGCATTTGTTCCATCCTCTAATCAGGAACACTGAGTTTCACAAAAAGATCTTCCTAAGGAATAAGATGTTAGTCAAAATATAGGTGTATAATAAAGATTTTCATCACTTACGAGATTGAATAGCTCAGAAGACATTTTGCCATTACTGGCATGGTTCTTAAACTGAGTGAAATGCATGTAAATGTGACAGTTATTCCAAACAATGACTATGGCTTATACTTTTCTGCTTCAATGAAATGAGTAACTTTACTGTAAATGAAACCTCTGGCAAGGTTGGAGGGCATATAGATTTAGGGTAGAAGGGTTAATGTTAGAAAGCCAAGAGAGATTCCATAAACAGCACTGGCTATCACTTATCAGTTAATTATACTTATGACATATGAGTATAGAAACATAAATATGAATTGAGTGAGAAATATGTGATTTACACAATTGATTCAATGACGACTAAGACCACAAAACGCTTCCCTACATTTATGTAAACTATTATATCTGGTGAAAATTTAAAGAGTTTTAGAAAATATATTTTAACATTTACATCAAAATATTTATTTTTACCTGTTTATTTTTACTTTTGGCGGCTGCGGGGTTTGAGATCTGGGCCTGGATGTTTTCTCTCAACTGTTCAGCTCAAAGCTAGTGCTCTACCACTTCAGCCACTGCCAGTTTTTTGTTGGCTCATTGGAGATAAGAGTCTCATGGACTTTCCTGCCTAGGCTGGTTTTGAACCATGATTCTCAGCTTTCCGAATCCTTAGTAGCTAGGATTACAAGTATGAACCACTGGCACCTACTACATAATTATTTTTACACATTTATGAAGTATGGAGTGGTAATCCCATTCTTTTATATCTTGTGTTTTCCTGCCAGCATCCAGTTTCTCTATTTCTTGATCACATTTAGTATGGACATTATTGTATTATGTGACGTAATTCTCACATATGTTTTATGATGTCATGTTAGTTCTAATGTTCATTCATTTGATGACTGATGATAATTTTCTTGCTTATTTTTCACAAGAGGTATTTTGATGTTTTCTAATTGATTTTTTTAACATTAGGTTTTGAGAGTTCTATGTACACTCTAGGTTTGAGGCATGCTTCAGATACAGGATTTGTAACTATTTTATCCTTGACTATGGGTACCTTTCATCATCATCATCATTATCATCATCATCATCATCACTATTAGTATTACTACTATTACTTTTTTACATGTATGTATGGCCCTGGGGTTTGAACTCAGAGCCCGTGAGATTTGTTGTATTTCGTTAACAATTTACCATTTGAGTCATGCCTCAGTTCTGGCTTTTTTGCTGATTAAACAGAGATAAGATTCTCAGAAACTTTATTTTGTGGGCTGCCTTCAACCAGCAATACTCAAATCACAGCCTCCCAAGTAGCTAGGATGTGATACATGAGCCATCTGCTCCCAACTTCTATTCACTTCTTGCATATGAGCTTTCACAGACTAAATTATTTTACACTTTTATTGAGTTCTACTATATCAAGTTATCCTTTCCTATAATTTTAATGCCATATTTCAGTATGCTTCATCTCCAAAATTGTCAAGACATCTTCCTTTGCTTTATATTTACATCACTCTTTTTGTTTTATATGCCACCTTCAAAACCTGCTTTAAGAGAATATTTGAAGAAATTATTATATTTAAGTCAACATTCACTTTTTAATTCTCCCCAATACTGTCTAATCTATCACCACAATTAAAGAAAATGTCATTCCACAAGTGTTTGGTTTTACACTTTTATTAAATATTCCTTGATAATATGTATGTGGCTCTAATATGGTGCCCTACAGACCCATTGAGCTATATAATCTTTCCTCTACAAATATGACAATTTTACACTAACAGTTTTAATATTGGACAGCGAAATATATTCCAGTTTATATTCCTTTGTCAATGAATCAAAGTGTGTTGGTCAGTTGTTTTAAGAAATTGTCAAAAACTTATAAATAAAATTGTGAAGCTGGGCGCTGATAGCTCATGCTTATAATCCTTACTGCATAGGAGGCTGATATCTGAGGATTGTGGTTCAAATGCAGCTGGAATGGGAATGTCTGTGAGACTCTTATCTCCAATTAACCATGAGAAATCTAGAAGTGGCAAAGTTGCTTAAGGAGTAGAGCACTCACTTTGAGGTGAAGAGCTGAGGGACAGTACCCAGGCCCAGATTTTAAGCCCCAAGAATGACCAAAAAAGGGGGGAGGAAGCAAGAGACAATATGCATCCTCCAATCCATAAAAATTATATCTTTCTATTTATTTAGATTTTTGTCTTTATATTCAGCATGGTATAATTTTCAATGATGGTGGCTGAACGACACTGAAATAGATTTTGACGATATGTGGAGATAGCACAAAGACATTCACAGAAAACCATTGAAAAATAAAAGGCTATGGGAATAGAGAAAGAAAGAAACAGGTTAATCAGGCCCTTGATCAACATGTGAGTGTGCAAAATATTTCAATATGATTTCTTCATAAAATTAATATACACCGATTAATAAATATCTTCCAAAGGCATTGGTATTCAAGCATGACATAAAGGATAAATACAAATTCTGTGGTGAAATGAAACAATGACAGATGAGAAAATACATGATTATAGTAATTGTGTAAACAAATTAAGAAATTTGATCAACAGTCGGGGCTCATGGCTCATTAGAATAGAAGGCCATTGGTGTCTAAAATAATACTAAAATGTTAGACTTGAACCTATATTTAAGACTGTTTATTGCTAAAGTAAATAAAGGATATGTTTGGCAAATAAAGTAAAATTATAGCTTACGGACAAATGAAAATAATAATATACATATACATCTATATACATGTATATATACATCTGCATATTCATTTATGTGTATACATATATAGTTATTTGTATATATACACATGTAACTATGAATATATGCATACGTACACATAGTATGTATATATATACATTTATTTAAAGAGACTTGAATCAGAAATATATTAAGAGCATATTAATGCCGATGAAAAGCTTAACCATCCTGACTAAGTTATCAAAGAGTCCAAATACATATTTCTGTAATAATATATCAACAACCAAATAACATATGGAAAGATCATAACCTACCTAGACATTGCATACACATAGAGATTAGTGGAAATAGAAACAAGATAGCACTGCACAACCACTATGTAGAAATTGGAATCCTTATACATTGGTGTTTAGCACTTAAAATGATATAGCCAGTTTGTTGAACATACTGACAATCTTTAAGATATTACACATATAGTTGCTCTATTATCCAGCATTTTGAATCATAATTTTATATGCAAAATAGATTTCAACACATGCCCAATGAGACACATGTACAAGAATATACATATCAAAACCTTTGACAATAATATATAATAAAATATTGAAATGCCAATTGAGGACATTATACAATTATACACATGCAGACAAAACAATATGCTCTATAATTGAGAAAAATTTACAAGAACTTACTTGGGAAACACTAATATTACATGGGAGAAATGGATGAAATAAACTTCATTTTCTAATTAAATTAGCTTTTCAAAATTGGCACATCTGTAGTGGTAGACTATGAAGTAATGGTTGGTCAATGGATGGTAGGTTGAAATGATGACAGGAAGTGACTACTAATAAATACTGGAGCATTTTGAGAGGGTTATGATGACAAAATGTTCTAGAACTGAAGGTAATGTTCATAGTCCAACTCTAACTTTCTATGAATCATTGTACTATATCGAAGAATTTCAGATAGCATTTGCATTAACCTTAGGAAAAATTTTAGAATAGTAGTGGGTGAATCTGAGAGATAATTTAGAAATTAAAATCACAGAATCCTGTAATGCATAAGTTTAGTGTGGCATAAGTTATGTGTGGCATATCCTCTAAGTGACTATATATGATATTGCGAGTCAATGAATATTCTACAAAATTATGTAAATTGAGGGATGAGATAGGATTGAGAAGGATGAGGGAAAATGATCATCAAGATGCATTATACTGGGCTGGAAATGTGGCTTAGTGGTAGACTTAGTGATAATGTGAAGCCCTCGGTTTGATTCCTCAGTACTACATAAACAAAAATTATGGAATTGACACTGTGATACAAATTGTAGAGTGCTAGCCTGAGGCAAAGAAGTTCAAGGATATTGCCCATTGTCAAGACCCTAAGTTCAAGACCCAGGACTGGCCAAAAATAAAAGGAAGCATTGTATTAAGACAGGCACTAGTGGCTCATGCCTGTAATCCTAAATAATCAGGAGGGTGAGGATTGAGGTTTGAAGCCAGCCCAGGCAGGAAAGTCTGTGAGATTCTTATCTCCAGTTAAATCTCAGAAAAATCTGAAAGTGCTACTGTTCCTCCAGTAATAGAGTTCTAGTGTTCATCCAAAAGAGCTCAGGGGCAGCGCCCAGGCCCAGAGTTCATAACTCAGGAGAGAAAAACGGAAACCAAAATAACTCACTAAACACTATTTATAAACCGCATGGTCAAACAGCAACCCCCAATTACGTACTTAAAGTTAATTAAACATATGCTTAGAATAAAATACAAGTCATCTTAGGGACCAAATATAGATAGAATTCAAAGGTTGTTTACAGGGGCAAAGTAAATTTTATATCACGAAGTTTGAGTTGGCAATTGTTCTTCAGTCTTAACAAATAATTAATAAAATTGACAGTACTGCCAATTATAGGTCAATTTCATTGAGGAACAGATTGAATTCTGCTGTCTTTCCATAGCAAATCATAGTGATCAATTTTTTGCCTCTTGTTGAAGTACATCTGATATTTTAAAGTAGATTTGCCCTACTATAATATTAATTTAATCAATCATTTCATTAGGGCGATGTTGGTCAGATTTTCTAGTAAATCTTATCCCTTGTACTAAATGAGAGCATGCTATGTCAGTCTCCTATTAATATGACAAAGTACTTTATAAAATCAACCTAAAAGGAGGAAAGATTAATCTTGGCTTCTGATTTTATACATTTCAGTTCATGTTTCTTATCCTCATTGCTTTGGGTTGGTGGTGGCACAGTACCCCATGTCAGGAACATGCAATGGAGTATGTGTTTTCATGGAAGCGAGGAACTAAAGAAGAGGAGGAAGTGGGAGAGGGAGAAAAAGGAGGAGGGGGAGAGGAAGAGGGAGAAGGAAAGGGAGAAGGAGACAGAGAAGAAAAAGAAAGAAGAGGAGGAAAGGACTTTGATTTTATTGTCCTCTTTGATCACAAGTTCAGAGTGACCAAATCTCTACAACTGTGCCCACTTGAAAATGTTCACCACCTCTTTATGGCAACATAGTGAAAACTAATTATTAATCCCAATCCTTTATGATTTCAGATTTAAGTTCCAGAGTGGTGGGTAGATATTTCTGTACAATTATATAACTTCTGTTCCTAAATATTTACTTGAATTAATCAGAGGAGGTATTTGGCTTGGAGTTGGTTAGGTTATACATGAATGAAATATTTTGAGTGCAAATACATTTTATTTAACAGATAAGGAAGCGTCAAGATATTTCATTTTTTATCTTCAAAAATGACTATTTCATCTAACTCATAATGACGTGAATTTTTCATAATTTTATGGCATTTTTATTCAAGTTTTTGTCATCTAGAGTGAGGTTCATTCTTTCAAGTAGAAGGAAAATGAATACTATCACTTCTATAGAGAGTAGGTATAATATGATTTTCCTGCCATTCAACAATAAGTTATATTCAGATCTATAGGAATAATTGGATAAGTCATGGAATATCTTGCTTTATTTATCTCATATTTAGATTGATTCAATTTCTAAAAGTCAGTGTTGACATAAAATACATGAAATTAACCTCTGAAATGACTTCTACTCGAACCTCAGAAATACATGACCAGTAACTAAGATTTCTGCATGCTCAAAAATTATATGAATCTACATTTTATGTCAAAAAAGTTTAGGGTAAAAAGAATAGAAAATCATGTAGCGACAATATATAAAAATTAATGTTAAGGACAAATTGCTTCATTCAGCCTGACAGAGCCTATTGATTTTAGCTTACATGAGACATTTGATTAATGAACTTTTTGTCACTTTTGAATAATAGAGTATTTCAATTTGTCCAAAGATTCTGTCATTTAAACCTTCGAGTGTATATTTTTCATAAAAATGAAAAGTATTTTTCCACAGTGCAGGTTCAGATTTAATAACTAAATAAATATCTAAATGTTAATTTGTTAAATTGACCTCTGGAATTCAAATAACAAGAAATTTATTTTATATTTAGATATATTATATCCGTGCTGAATATGAGTGTCTCAAGCTTCTAATCCTGGGTACTCTGGAAGCTGGAGTTTAAAGCCAGCCTTGGCAAGAAATGTTGTGAGACACAATCACACACACACACACACACACACACACAAACACACACACACATAGAGAGAGAGAGAGAGAGAGAGAGAGAGGGAGAGAGGGAGTGAGAGAAGGAGAGAGAGAGAGAGAGAGAGAAAGAGAGAGAGAGAGAGAGAGAGAGAGAGAGAGGGAGAGAGGGAGTGAGAGAAGGAGAGAGAGAGAGAGAGAGAGAGAGAGAGAGAGAGAGAGAGAGAGAGAGAGAGAGAGAGAGACAGAGAGAGAGAGAGAGAGAGAGAGAGAGAGAGAGAGAAAGCCAGGAGTGGAGTTGTGGATCAAATGTTAGGACACTATACTTGAGTGAATAAAACTAAGGGATAGGCCTTGAGTTCAAATTACAAGAACAAAACACACGCACACACATACACAAGAGAGACATGGAAAATATTATGTCTAAATTCTTAGTTTAGTTTGAAGAAATAAACAATATCATGAAAAGTCATATTTGTTACATATACTGCAACTTTTGTGAAGTGGTTTTTAGTACAATTTGTTTTAAGATATAGCATAGGTTATTAAAATTAATATTAATCTACTTAATATTTATAATTCCTCATAACACCTTGGAGTACAACATTTGGTATTTTTCTATAGTCTTAAGAAGTATTCTGAGTAAAAGAAAGAAAGGAATAATGGAAGAAAGAAAGAAAGAAAGAAAGAAAGAAAGAAAGAAAGAAAGAAAGAAAGAAAGAAAGAAAGAAAGAAAGAGAAAGAAAGAAAGAAAAAGAAAGACAGACAGAAAGACAGACAGAAAGAAAGAAAGAAAGAAAGAAAGAAAGAAAGAAAGAAAGAAAGAAAGAAAGAAAGAAAGAAGGAAGGAAGGAAGGAAAGAAAGAAAGAAAGAAAGAAAGAAAGAAAGAAAGAAAGAAAGAAAGAAAGAAAGAAAGAGAAAGAAAGAAAGAAAGAAAGAGAAAGAAAGAAAGAAAGAAAGAAAGAAAAAAGAAAGAAAGAAAGAAAGAAAGAAAGAAAGAAAGAAAGAAAGAAAGAAAGAAGGAAAGAAAGAAAGAAGGAAAGAACGAAAGAGAAGGAAAGAAAGAAAGAAAAGAAAGAAAAAGGAAGAAAGAAAGAAGAAAGAAAGAGAGAGGTAGGGATGGAAGGAAGGAGGGAGAAAGGAAGGAAGAAAGGAAGGAAGGAAGGAAGGAAGGAAAGAAAAAAATGAAGGAAGGAAGGAAGGAACAAAACCAATTTAATTTATAAAATTTGCTATTTAGCCCAACATAAATTTCATGTAAGTTAACCCTTTAGTAAATGCAAGTTTGTAATTGTCATTTCTCTGCCTGTTCTCTATGCATGAATGAAACCAACAAATGAAGGATCAGAAATAACCACGTGAATGTTTGTATGTTGTAAATACGTATACAAAGCTTTTTCTCATTTTCTATACATCATCAGATAACTATTTACAAACAATTTACATTTAGTTATAAATATTCTAAAAATTGATGCAACCAAAGCATGTAAATGTATTATATAATGTGAACACTACTATTTATAATGCTAATAATATTACAATCTTCATGTTATATTAATTATAACAATTATGTATTTTATCAGAGAAATTAGGATCCTTTAATTTTGGTGTCTGTGGGAGTCCTAAGAGCAGACATTATTAAAATCAAAGGAGATCTGTATTTCTGAAAGCAATTAACTCAATGAAGATTGTTCAAATACATCAGAAGGGTCTTAGAAAGGTTACACCATGTTTACATGATTAACTTTGATGTAGTTCAAGAGCCACAAAACAATCATACTTCGCTTTGCTATCACTATAAATATTCCCATTGTAAGAAGAATCATTCATATAATTTACCTGTTACAGGTTTGTCCTTAAGTTATTATTTTCTGTGAAATAATATCCAAATGACAAACTGTACTGAGTTAAAGCAAAAGTTGCAAAATATATTGGACGATGTAACTCCTCCCAAATACATATTTTGAAATTGTATTCAACTGTCTGGTGACATTAGAATTACCCTTTCAGAGATGACCCTGAAATAATTATCCTGATAAAAGAAGCCCAATATAACTACTTTGCCATGTGAACATCCAGCAAATAAAGTATAATGAACTAGAAAGTAGACCCCCATAAGACAAGGAATTGATTTGAATAACCATTTTTTATAATGAATGTTCAAGCTTCTAGATTATGAGTAATATACTCCTGATGTTTGTAAGCCACTTACTTTGAAGTATTCTCTTATAAAAGCCCAATGGTTGACAAAAAGCAAAGCAGTTTTGATTTAAATTTCAAATTTTCAGAAAAAAAGATTCATAATGTTTTATTATTTGAACTTTATTCTCCAAACCTTCAGGTTAAAAATATTTTTAAATGGGAATTGAATTGATGTGCAACTCTCTACTCAACTATCATAATTAATTTTTTGAATATTTTAATATCTTTAAGAAGTTGTACAAAGGAGTTGCCATTCACTGAAACAGGTTATGGTTGCAGTGCATCTTGGTCAATGTCACCCCTTTCAATATTCTCATCCACTCCTCCCAATCAACCCCAGTCTTTACGTATCTCAATATTATGTTATGTATGGAATGACTTGCCATTTAACAAAGCAATTTATGTGTACAATGCACCTGGAATTGTGTTACCATTTCAACATCTTCACTCTCATTTTACACTACCCCTTGCTTTGTATATTTCAATTCTGGGAAGTATGCAATAGTTTAATGCCTGTATTCTATCCTATTCCCCTTCAATTTCCTACCCCTCTCACATTGTCCCCATTGTCCTCTCTTGCAGTACACATTTATTGGTATTTATTTTGTGGGGCTTTGACTTAATCTTTTAAGAGAATAATAACAGTATTTCACTCTCCATGGACTATGATACTTGAGATAATTCATTTGTACCTGTTTGTATACCATCCAGTATGTTTAACCCCCATGGTATAACTCCCCCTTTCTCTGCATTTGATGTTGGTGTAATTTGTGGAGGGGAAGGCCAAAAACAAATTGTTTAACTAGGGATACAGGTGGATCCATTGCAACAATGAGATGTACAAGTCGTCATGTCGAAAAACTAGCTTTACACCTTTGGTGGAGGGGGGGAGGATCAGGTGGGGAGAGGTGGGGATTGTATGGGAAGGGATGGGAAGGGGAAACAAAGAGGAGGCAACAATCCTTGATAAGAAATGAACTTGTTATCTTCCCCATATAATTGTAACTCCTCTGTATGGTATTTTCCCAGTAAAATTAATTAATTAATTAAAAAAGAATTTCATATTTATAAGAACCTTCTACCACAAATGAAGAAAATCATGCAACCTAGGTTTCTCTGAGTGCAGTTAATTTCACTTAATATTATTTCTAAATATTTCATTTTCCTTAAGAATGGTGCAATATTATTCTTTCTGATGGATTAATGGAATTTGATTATTTATATATATATATATGTATATATATGTGTATATATACATACATACATACTTGTAAATGAAAATCAATAAAATTATACATATAAGTCTTGTATGTATATGTATATATGTACATATGTATGTATGTATATGTGTGTGTGTATGTAGGTTGCCTGATTTCCCTTCTTTGTTGTATTAGAATGTGCCTATAATTCTACAAGTAAACACACTTAGATGGTAAAAGAGAAAACATTAGACTTGGACAAGATAAATTATATGGGATTCTAAAAATTTATACAGTGAGATCAAAGGAGGATGCCCTTTGGAGAAGATAACAAAGGCTCAATAGCTGTATGAGTATTATCATATAAAATAATATTCAGCAAAATTATCTAGAAGAAATGATAATGAGAGTTTTATTATTTTGCTTTTTCCTCCTGTCTTCTGTTGCTGTTTTGATTTTTGTACCTTTGGTCTTATATGTAAGTTTGGAAAGGGCAAGGGGAAACAGAAATGGTGGGGCAAAGGGTGAACAAAGGCAGCAGTACTACTCAATAAACACTACATTGAAAATGAACTATACAACTTATAGGGGAGGGAGGTTCAAATGGAAAATCTGGGAGAACATGAGGGAAGAGTTGAGACTGTTCAAAAGAGTGTCCAATATCTGTTCATATAATTGTAACCCTTCTGTACATCATCTTTTTTTTATTGTGAAAATACTGTACAGAGGGGTTACAATTACATGGGCAAGATATGAGTACATTTCTTATCAAGCATTGTAGCCTCCTCCTTTGTTTCCCCTTCCCATCCCTTCCCATCCTCCCCCCTCACTGAATCCACCTCCATCCCTCCCCCCCTCACCAAAGTTGTAAAGTTCATTTTCGACATAACGACTTGCATGTCTCATTGTTGCAATGGGTCCACCTGTATCCCTATTTAAACGATTTGTTTTTTCCCTTCCCCTCCATAAATTATATCAACATCAAATAGAGTGAAAGCAGGGGTTATACTGTTGGGAGGGACATACAAAGCAACTAAGAAATAATCTTATAAATATGTTGGAAACAATCGCAAGAAAGAAAAAACATTTGAATACATATCTTAGGGTTCACAAATTAAAAATGGACTTCATAAACAAGCTAGAGTAGGTATACAAATATTAGATAAAATAGGCTTTAAATCAAAAGTTGGATGAAAGTAAAAAGAGACAAAAAACGACATTAAATATTGACAAAGAAAACTCTCCATTACGGGGATATAACAATTCTAAATAATAATGCCCTGAATCCTAGAGCTCCCAAGTTCATCAGAAAATGCCACTTAACGTAAAAATATTCATACATCCAAACACATAGTTGGTTGCTTGAACACATCATTCTCACCTCTGGATAGGCCAGCCAGGTAAAAACTTAGCAAAAAAAATCTTCAGACCTAAATAACTGCAATGACAAGCTATTCCTAATAGATACCTACAGATTATTTCACCTAGCGGCATCACAATATACATCTCTCTCAGCAGCCCATCAAATGCTCTCCAAAATATATATCTTAGATCACAAGGAAAATCTATGAAAATTCAAAAATAAAAATGAAATTACTCCTTGTATCCTGTCAGACTATGATGGGACCAAATTAGATATTGACATCAAAAGGTACCATAGAAAATTCTGAAACTCACAGAGACTGAATAAAACATTGCTAAACCATCAGTGAGTCACTAAAGAAATATGGAGGAAAGTTCCAAAATTTATGGAATTCAGTGGAAGTGAACACACAAAATACTACCTCCTCTGGGACACAACAGCACAGGCAATACTCGGAGGAAAATGTATAGCTTTGAGTATGTTCAGCAATAAATTAGAACAATCTTGAAACAGCACTAATGGTGCACCACTAGGTCCTTGAAAAACAGGAACAAGCCAAACCAAAAACCTTTAGACAGAAATAATACAAATTAGATTAAAGCAATAAATAAATCAGAGTTTCAAAAAAACATACAAGCAATCATAATTGACTTTTATCTACTAGTAACTCACAAATTTACTCAATGAATGTCAATGTAGCTATTTTCAGAGATAGACTCAAACAGCTTAAACCAGTGAACAAAAAAGCTTCTAGAATTCTAAAAAGTAATATTATATTTGACTTTAAAATTTTCTCTGTTGTTATTATTAAGGTGATTTATAGAGGGATTACAATTGCATGAGTCAGGTAATGAGTACATTTCCTTTTATGAAATGTCTTTGGTTCCCTCACTTGTTCCTAGTCCCTCACTCCTGTCCCCATCCATGTGTTAAATAGTTCACTTTCATCAATGTTCAATGAACTCCACTGCTGCAATATTTTACCCTTTTCCCCAAAGCTCTGTGCCCACCCCTCACCTTCCTGATGACGTACAATGAATATGCCAGGCGTAAGGTAAAGACAGATTCATCACAAACTATAAAGAACAACAAACACAAAACAAAAAAGGAGACTTCTGTTTCCATGTCTCATAGTTTGTTTGAGTATGTATATCATGTTATATAAATATAATTGTTTTTTTTATCATAAAGTCAATTCAGGGATTATGATATGATAACTTATAATGTTGCTTTCTATTTAATAATGCTTTTTATTTTAACATTAAATTTGTAAGTAACACAATTCAAGTCCTAGTGAAATTTGAAGGTTCAGGTTTAAAGTTAAATTTTCAAAGTGTGTAATAGTTCCATTGTGGCAACCTAGTGAAATTTGAAGGTTCAGGTTTAAAGTTAAATTTTCAAAGTGTGTAATAGTTCCATTTTGGCAACCAAGATGAAAAACAGGGATGTTTTATACATAAGAATGTCATTATTTCATGTGTAAAAAAAGTAAAATAAATGTAATATTAATCCAGTGGAAATAAGAAATCAAATACTTTTGCAATGAATCAATTCCATAGATTATGAGATCTATTGATAAAATTAATAAAACTAGTAAAGATGGTTTTGTTTTTTTGGTTTTTTTTTCTTTCTTTTTATTGTGAAAATACCGTACAGAGGGGTTAAGCAGGGTAACGAGTACATTTCTTTCTTTTTTTTTTTTTAATTTTATATTATTTGAGAACATACTCTACAGAGGGGCTACAATTACATGGGCAGGAAATGCATACATTTCTTACAAAGCTTTGCAGCCTCCTCCTTTGTTTATCCTTCACCTCCCTTACCAGCCTCCCCCCTAACCCCACCCAATTATACCCCCCTACCCCCCACACCGACATTGTAAAGTTGGTTTTGACATGACATTTTGTACTTCTCATTGTTGCAACAGGTCCACCTGAATCCTTAAACGACTTGTTTGTCCCCATCTCCTCCACATGTTATACTGACATCAAATATAGTGAAAGCGGGGGTTACACTGTGGGGGAGAGACATACAAAGCAACAAAGAAATAATCTTATAAATGCGTTAGAAACACATGCATGAAAGAAACGAAAACATTAAAATACATATTTAAGGGTTCATTTTCCTAACATCACATTATCTGACCTTTTCCACTTGACTCATACCTATACTAGATATTGCAAATAAGGGAAACCATGGGACCTATGCTTTTTGGGCCTGGCTTACTTCACTTAATATAATTTTTTCCAAACCTTTTTCCTAACAAATGGGGAAATGTCATTCTTTCTGATGGAAGCATAGAATTCCATTGTGTATATATACCACATTTTCTTGATCAATTCAACTACTGAGGGGCATCTGGTTTGGTTCCATATCTTAGCTATGGTAAATAATGCTGCAATAAACATAGTTGTGCTGGTACCTTTAGTGTGGTCTTCTTTGTAAACATTTGGGTAAATGCCCAAAAGTGGGATTGCTGGATCATAGGGGAGATCTATCTGAAGTCTTTTGAGGAAACTCCATACTGCTTGCCAAAGTGGTTGAACAAGTTTACATTCCCACCAACAATGAAGTAAGGTTCCTTTCTGTCCACATCCCCTCCAGCATCTGTTGTTGTTAGAGTTCTTGATTTTTGCTGTTCTAACTGGAGTGAGGTGATATCTAAATGTTGTTTTGATTTGCATTTCTTTTATGGCTAGGGATGTTGAACATTTCTTCATGTGTCTATTGGCCATCCTTCTTTCTTCTTCAGAGAAGCTTCTCTTTAAGTCTTTCGCCCACTTATTTATTGGGCAGTTGTTTCTTTGAGGATTTGTTGTTGGGTGGTTTAATTTTTTGAGTTCCAAGTATATTTTAGATATGAGACCCTTGTCCGTTGTATGGCTAGTAAAGATCTTCTCCCAATCGGTGGGCTTTCTATTGATCTTCTTAGTTATGTCATTTGCCCTGCAGAAGCTCTGCAACCGTATGCAATCCCATTTGTCCAACCTTTCTTTGATTTGTTGTGCTTCCGGGTCTCTATTCAGAAAATTTCGGCCTGAGCCAAGGAGACCTAGGGTTTCTCCTATTCCACCCTGTAATGTTTTCAGAGTGTCTGCTTTGAGTTCAAAGTCTTTGATCCATTTGGAGTTCATTCTGGTGCAGGGCTATATATAAGGATCTAGCTTTAGTTTTCTACATGTAGTTAACCAATTTTGCCATCACCATTTACTGAAGAGGCTGTCTTTCTTCGATTCTATTGTTTTAGCTTCCTTATCAAAGATTAGATGGCTATAGGTCTGTAGGTTAATTTCTGGGTTTTCAATTCTATTCCATTGGTCCTGAGGTCTGTTCTTATGCCAATACCAAGCTGTTTTGATTACTATGGATTTATAGTAGAGTTTGAAATTTGGTATTGATATTCCTCCAGCAGTGTTCTTTCCGTTGAGGAGCGTTTTTGCTATTCGGGGTCTTTTATTGTTCCATATGAATTTTTGGATTGCCTCTTCTATTTCCTTGAAGAATGAGGGTAGAATTTTGATAGGTATCACGTTGAATTTGTAGATAGCCTTGGGAAGTATTGCCATTTTCACGATGTTAATCTTGCCAATCCAGGAGCATGGGAGGTTTTGCCATTTTTTAAGTTCTGTGTTGATTTCCTTTTCAAGATTTTAAAGTTTTCATCATAGAGGTCCTTCACTTCTTTGGTTAAGTTAATTCCTAGGTATTTTATTTTTTGTGGGGCTATTACAAATGGAGTTGCTTTCCTAATTTCAGCCACACTTTTCTCATTGTTGGCATATAGAAAAGCCATTGATTTTGGGGGGTTAATTTTATAACCTGCTATTTTTCCAAAGTTTTGAATCAGCTTGAGTAATTTGAGAGTGGAATCTATGAGATTCTTTAAATACAAGATCATGTCATCTGCAAAGAGGGAGAGTTTTATTTCTTCTTTCCCTATTTGGATCCCCTTTATGTCTGCATCTTGTCTTATTGCTGTAGCTAGGCATTCTAATACAAGATTGAAGAGAAGTGGAGAGAGTGGGCATCCTTGTCTTGTACCTGAGTTATGAGGAAATGGTTTTAGTTTTTCACCATTGAGTATAATGCTTGCTGTAGGTTTGTCATATACAGCCTTTATTGTATTGAGGAATGATCCATGGATTCCTAATTTTTCCAGAAACTTCATCATAAAAGGGTGTTGGATCTTGTCAAATGCTTTTTCTGCATCTATTGAGATAACCATGTGGTTCTTATTCTTGCTCCTGTTGATGTGATGAATAATATTAACTGATTTGCGTATATTGAACCAGCTTTGCATCCCTGAAATGAATCCTGTTTGATCATGGTGTATAATTTTTGGATGAATTGTTGAAGTCGATTGGCCAAAATTTTCTTGAGAAGGTTTGCATCAATGGTCATCAAAGAAATTGGCCTATAGTTCTCTTACTTGGATGAGTCCCTACCTGGTTTTGGAATGAGGGTTATGATGGCTTCATAGAATATGTTCGGTAGTGAGCTTTCTCTTTCAAATTCATTGAAGAGTTGGAGGAGTATTGGTGTGAGCTCGGCTTTGAAGGCCTTGTAAAATTCTGCTGTAAAACCATCTGGTCCTGGACTTTTCTTAGCTGGGAGGTCTCTTATAGCTGTTTCTATTTCAATGCTTGATATGGGCCTGTTAAGCTGGTTTAACTCATCTTGGTTTAGTTTTGGCATGTCAATGTTTGCTAGGAAAAAGTCCATTTCTGTCAAGTTCTCAAACTTATTAGCATAAAGTTTTGAGAAGTATTTCCTTATAATATTCTGAATCTTGGTTGTTTCCGTGGTGATGTTTCCATTCTCATCTCTGAGTGTATTAATTTGGGTGTGTTCTCTCCTTTTTCTGATAAGATTTGCTAAGGGTCTGTCAATTTTGTTAAGTTTTTCAAAGAACCAACTCTGTTTTGTTGATTCTTTCTATAGTTTTTTTGGATTCTAATTCATTTAATTCTGATTTAATTTTGATTATTTCTTTCCGTCTACTGGATTGGGGTTTATCTTGCTGCTCTTTTTCAAGGAGGTTTAGATGTGTCATTAAATTGTTAGTTTCAGATCTCTCCAATTTGTTGATGTAGGATCTTATAGCTATAAACTTGCCTCTGAGCACTGCCTTTGCTGTGTCCCAGAGGAGCTGGTAATTTGTGTGTTCATTTTTGTTGAATAGCATGAACATTTGAATTTCCTTTCTAATCTCTTCCATGACCCACTCATGATTCAGCCACTCATGTTGTTCAGCCTCCATGTGATACCGCACTTTCTTTGGTGGCTTTTGGTGTTGAGTTCTAATTTTATTCCCTTGTGGTCAGAGAGAATGCAAGGTATAACTTCAATGTTTCTGAATTTAGACAAGTTTGCTTTGTGGCCTAAAATGTGGTCTATTTTAGAAAACGTTCTATGTGCTGCTGAGAAGAATGTGTATTCTGATGCTGCTGGGTGAAATGTTCGGTAAATGTCTGTTAAGAGTAGTTGATCTATGCAGCTGTTTAGATCTGCGGTTTCTCTGTTGAGTTTTTTCCGAGTTGATCTATCTAGTTGGGAGAGTGGTGTGTTAAAATCCCCAACATTTAATGTCTTTGGATCTATGTGGAATTTGAGGGAAAGTAGTGTTTCTTTGATAAATTTGTGTGCTCCATTGTTTGGCGAATAGATATTTAGAATTGTAATATCCTCCTGAAGGAGAGATCCTTTAATTAGTATGTAGCAACCTTCTTTATCTCTTCTCACGAATTTTAATTTGAAGTCTATTTTATCTGATATTAGGATTGCAACTCCCGCCTGTTTATGAGGGCATTTTGCTTGGTAGATTTTGTTTCAGCCTTTAACATTGAAAATATGTTTGTTTTTACGGGCAAGATTTGACTCCTGCAGGCAGCAGATAGAAGGGTCTTGTTTTTTAATCCAAAAAGACAGTCTATGTCGCTTAATTGGAGAGTTCAGTCCGTTAACCTTAAGAGATAGGACTGAGAGGTATTTGGGAGTTCCTGCCATGTTATCCACCTTCTTGGGGCCTGCGAAACCTGGGTTCTTTGTAAGGTTCTTGGATTCTCAGTTTGGGTGCAGTTTCTTGGCCTTTGTTGCGGTCTTGTTGGTTTTCTATGTGTAGGATATCTTTAAGAATCTTTTGTAGGGCTGGTTTGGTGGAGATGTATTGTTTCAATTTTTCTTTGCTATGGAAGGTTTTTATTTGGCCTTCAGTTATGAAGGAGAGTTTAGCTGGGTACAGTATTCTTGGTTGATAGTTGTTTGTTTTTAGGGCATGGCATACGTCATTCCAGGCTCTTCTTGCTTTGATTGTCTCTGCTGAGAAATCTGAGGTAATTCTAATTGGTTTCCCATTATAGGTGATTACCCTTTTCTCCTTGACAGCTTTAAGGATCTTTTCCTTGGTCTGAGTTGATCCTGTGTGGATTATAATGTGATGGTGGGATGTCCTATTCTGGTCTGGTCTATTTGGGGTTCTAAAAGCTTCTTGTATCTGAATAGGCCTATCGTTTTGTATGTTTGGGAAGTTCTCTGCTAGGATCCTGTTAAACAAATTTCCTAGACCATTAACTTCTGTTTCTAGGTGCTCCTCTACACCCATTATACTTAGATTCGGCCTTCTGATGGTGTCTTCCAGGTGTTGGATAGACCTATCATATTTCTTGGACTTGTCTTGGATGGTTGTATGTTCTTTCTATATAATATCTAGGCTGTCTTCAATCCCTGAGATTCGATCTTCTGCATGGTTTAACCTGCTGTCAAGACTACTTTGTTTTTTATCTCTTTTCCTTCTAATTGGTCAGCTTTGATGGCTTCAAGTTCTTTGTTGAAGCTCTGTTTTAGGTTTTGTATGAATTTCTTTACTTCCTTAATTTGGTGTTCAGTGTTTGTTCTCAAATCACTTAGTTGATTGGTTATGGTTTCTTTGGACTCCCATTCCTTCTGTTGGGTTCCATTCAGTATTCCCTTTGTGGTCTCCCTGACTTCCTTCAGCTCTTTGTTAATGGATTCCATGAATGCCTTTACTGATCTTTGTGTATTCTCTACCTGGTCTCTCAATTCCTGAATTACTCTTTGATTAGCTTCCTCCCGTCTGTGGGATTCCTGCAGTTCTCTTTCTTCCCGTTCGTGGGATTCCTGCAGTTCTCTTTGAGTGTTCTCTGCCTGCTCACGCCATTCCTCCCTTTCTCTTTGAGTATTCTCAAGTTGTTCATGCAAATCCTGTATCAGTTTTTGAGTAGCTTCCTCACGCTTATGATATTCCTGTATAAACTTCTGGGATGCCTCCTCTCTCTCCCTATCATGCTCATACAGAGTCCTTTGTACATTGTCAAACTTCTCATTTATCATGTTTGCTATTAGTGTTTGTAGAGCTATTTGGGAACTCTCCTCTGGATTATTCTTTATCTGTTCTAATCCCTGATTATCAAGATTGGGAATTGAGATACCCGAATTTGCCATTTTTCTTGTGTTTTTCCGGCTTACTCGGCCAATTTGAGATGAAGATTGCACCAGTTTTGTGCTAGAACACTATCTTAAGGCAACCATCAACCAAAGTTTGCGTTTGTACAGTCAATAGTCTACAGATACAATCTAGTTCAATATATACATCTATTCAACATCAAACAACTACATGTTAAAGGACTTCAAACCGCAGAAAAGAATTTGGAAAACCAGAAATTATTAGGATTAGGGAGAGATGTGGGTAAAAAATAGGAATAGATTGGTGTGGGGAGGCACAGGGAGAGTTAACTATGTCCTAATCACAATGCAGGAAATGGGTTGGGTAGGATGCAAGTAGAGAGAGAGAGAAAAAGAAGAGACGGAAAGGAGAATGAAGAGAGACCAGAAAAAAAATAGAAACGTAAAAATTAATGTTATTATAGAGGTTAAAAGACCGTCTATTTAGAGAGGAATGTGAATATGTTCAGAGAAGGGGAGGTACATAGAGGAGATGTGAAAAACTTTAAGGATGGGAAAGGGAGAAGAAAAGATCAGAAGTTCAGTAGAGCTAGACAAAAAACAAAAAGATAATTAAGAAAAAAAGAAAAAGAGAAAGAAGACAAGAAAAGAAAGGAAAACGCTCATTCACATATTCCTAAAATAAAAATTATAAGATGAGAAAAAAAAAGTTACTGGTAAACAATTATTTTTTCAGAACAGGCCAAAATTAAAGATTAATAAAAGTTTTAGAAGGGAAAAAAATTTATATATATATATATATATATATGTATATATATATATATATATATATATATATATAAAAGTTAACAAAAAACAAAAAACAATCAAAAAAAAAGAAAAGAAGAAGAAGAAAAAAAAAGAAAAAAAGTCTTTTCATTTTTTTTGGTTGGGGGATGAGTGGGAAGAATCCTGTATCTCCCTTTTGTCTGTAACCGGTCTCTTGTTGGAGTCTCTGTTCAGCTTGAGGTCCTGTGGCTTGATTGGTTTCTTAAGTCGGTTGGTTGGAAGAGGCAGAAAAAAGCTCTGCTTTACCCAAGCTTTTGAGATCCCCCTCCCAGGTTAGTTTTCTGGCAGGGTGATCTGCTTTGAGAATCACAAAAGAGGGGGATGTGGTGATGAGGCTAGGTTCTGGGTAGAGTTGAGGCCTTTCAGCAAACAGTAGCTTTTTCCTGGGGCTATTTTGTGATAAAGCTCACAGCGCCCAGCCTGGAGCCATTCTCAGGGTTTCTGTTTTTCAATTGATTGTGGTGGTTGCTAGAGGGAGGGGCAGCCTCTGGCTCTGGTTACCCAGTGAGGCAAGGCACTCCAATGGCTGGCGCCTGAGCTGGGTGACTTTTCCCTGGTTGAAGCTGAGTCTGGCAGGTCACTTCGATGTTAAGTTCTTGTGACCTGCTAAATCACTCATTTTATTCCAAGGCCTGAGCTGGAGCTAGCAGCTCCTCGGAGCTTTGTCGGTATCCAAGATGGAGATCATCGGTGCTGGGGGGGAGGGGTGGCCTTCCCTCCTCTGCTCCCTGAGAAGGAGTGAGGACTTTGGGCTTGTACTCACGCCGTCTTGGATCCTGGGTCATCTCTGGTCTGCAAACAGCAGGATGAAGATGTCCGCTCCTTGTCGGTTCTTGTTGGTGTTGAGTAGAATCCGCTCGTCCGCTGTGTCTGGCTCCTTCATCCCGGACTCTCTGTGTCTCAAGTATGACTCTGCGGCGGTGGTCGCCGCCGCGACCCTGCTGCCGCAGCGGCAGCTGATGTGTTTCCTTGGCTTCCCCTCTCTTGTCTAACTCTCTGTCCTGTGATGGCACACTTGGTGTGATTCTCTGGCTTAGGACTGTTCACTGGAACTCTAAAACTGCTTTCTATGCGAGAGCTTGTTCAGATTCCAACTTCTCCTCCGCCATCTTCCCGGAACTCCCTATGTGACTTAATTCTTGTCCTGCACATCCTCAGATAAACCCGTAGTTGACTATTATACCCTATCCCCCATTGTGAACCCACTTAATCCACAAATTTATAACTCAAGTCACAACCTCTAAGACTTAAACTCCTTAATAGCAGTACTACCTCTTATACCTATATAATATTTTAAGCATTTTTATTTTTAAGTTGTTCACATCTTCATTATATCCCTCCTCTTCTCTCAATAAATTCACGTTCTTATTTAAATAGATTGTTATCGAATATACATATTTTGATTAATTTCTACCTTTCTATTTTTTCTGGTCTCTTTTCTTTTCCCGTTCCCTTTCTTCTTTTTTTTTCTCTCTCTCTGCTGTCATCCTACCTAACCTATTTCCTGCTTTGACATTAGGAATTAGTTACCTTGCCCTGAGCCTCCCCACAACAATCTATTCCTATTTTTTACCCACATCTCCCCCTAACCCTAATAATTTCTGGTCTATCAAATTCTTCTTTGCGGTTCATAGCCCATTAACGTATAGTTGTTTGATGTTGAATAAATAGATGTATCTGTTGAACTAGATTGTATCTGTAGACTATTGACAGAACAAATGCAGACTTGGGTTGATGCTTGCCTTAAGATAGTGTTCTAGCACAAAACTGGTGCTATTTTCATTTGAAAAGGGCAGAGCAAGCAGGAAAAACACAAGAAAAATGGCAAATCTGGTTATCTCAATTCCCAATCTTGATAATCAGGGAACAGAACTGATCATGAATAATCCAGAGGAGAATTCCCAAATAGCTCTACAAACACTGCTGGCAAACATGATAAATCAAAAGATTGAAAGCATACAAAGGTCTCTGTATGAGCGTGATGGGAGAGAGAGGAGGCAATCCAAAAGTTTATAAAAGAATATCATTAGCCTGAGTTAGCTACTCAAAAGCTGACAAAGGATTTGCATGAACAGCTTGAGAATACTCAAAGAGAAAAGAAGGAATGGCATGAAGAGGCTGAGAACACTCAAAGAGAACTACAGGAATTCCACGAATGGGAGGAAGCTAATCAAAGTGTAATACAGGAATTGAGAGAGCTGGAAGAGAATACACAAAGATCACTAAAGGCATTCATGGAATCCATTAACAAAGAACTGAAGGAAGTCAGGGAGACCACAAATGGAATGCTGAATGGAACCAAACAGAAGGAATGGGAGTCCAAGGAAACCATAAGCATTCAACTAAGTGATCTGAGAATAAACACGGAACATCAAATTAAGGAAGTAAAGAAGGTCATATAAGATCTAAAACAAAGCTTCAACAAAGAATTTGAAGCCATCAAAGATGACCAATTAGAAGGAAAAGAGATAAAAAACAAAGTAGAATGACTTGAAACAGGTTAGACCATGCAGAAGATCGAATCTCAGGGACTGAAGACAGCCTAGATATTATAGAAAAGAATATACAACCATCCAAGACAAGTCCAAGAAATATGATAAATGTATCCAACACTTGGAAGATACCATCAGAAGGCCTAATCTAAGGATAATAGGTGTAGAGGAGCACCTAGAAACAGAAGTTAATGACCTAGGAAATTTGTTTAACCGGATTCTAGCAGAGAACTTCCGAAACATGCAAAAAGATAGGCCTATTCAGATACAAGAAGCTTTTAGAACTCCAAATAAAACAGAGAAGAATAGGACATCCCACCATGACATTATAATCCACACAGGATCAACTCAGACCAAGGAAAAGATCCTTAAAACTGCAAGGAGAAAAAATTAATCACCTATAAAGGCAAACCAATTAGAATCAGCTCAGATTTCTCAGCAGAGACAATCAAAGCAAGAAGAGCCTGGAATGATGCATGCCATGTCCTAAAAACAAGCAACTATCATCCATGAATACTGTACCCAGCTAAACTCTCCTTCACAATTGAAGGCGAAATAAAAACATTCCATAGCAAAGAAAAATTGAAACAATACATCTCCACCAAACCAGCCCTACAAAAGATTCTTAAAGATGTCCTACACATAGAAAACCAACAAGAACACAATAATGGCCAAGAAACTGCACCCAAACTGAGAATCCAAGAACCTTACAAAGAACCCAGTTTTCGCAAACCCCAAGAAGGTGGATAACATGGCAGGAATTCCCAAATACCTCTCAGTTCTTTCTCTTAACCTTAACGGACTGAACTCTCCAATTAAGCGACATAGACTGTCTAGTTGGATTGAAAACCAAGACCCTTCTATCTGCTGCCTTCAGGAGTCACATCTTGCCCGTAAAAACAAACACATTTTCAATGTTAAAGGTTGGAACAAAATCTACCAAGCAAACGGCCCCCATAAACAGGCGGGAGTTGCAATCCTAACATCAGATAAAATAGAATTCAAATTAAAATTCGTGAGAAGAGATAAAGAAGGTCGCTACATACTAATTAAGGGATCTCTCTTTCAGGAGGAGAATACAATTGTAAATATCTACTCGCCAAACAATGGAGCACACAAATTTATCCAAGAAACACTATTTTCCCTCAAATCCCATATAAATCCAAAGACATTAATTGCTGGGGATTTTAACATACCACTCTCCCCACTAGATAGATCAACTTGGCAAAAACTCAACAGAGAACCCGCAGATCAAAACAGCTGCATAGATCAACTAGATTTAACAGATATCTACTGAACATTTCACCCAGCAGCATCAGAATACACGTTCTTCTCAGCAGCACATGGAACCTTTTACTAAAATAGATCACATTTTAGGCCACAAAGCAAACTTGTCTAAATTCAGAAACATTGAAGTTATACCTTGCATTCTCTCAGACCACAAGGGAACAAAATTAGAACTCAACACCAAAAGCCACCAAAGAAAGTCCGGTATCACATGGAGACTGAACAACACACTCCTGAATCACGAGTGGGTCATGGAAGAGATTAGAAAGGAAATGCAAATGTTCATGCTATTCAACACAAATGAATACACAAATTACCAGCTCCTTGGGACACAGAAAACCAGTATTCAGAAGCAAGTTTTTAGCTCTGAGCTCATACATCAACATATTGGAGAGATTTGGAACCAACAATTTAATGAGACATCTCAACCTCCTTGAAAATGAGCAGCAAGATAAACCCCAATCCAGTAGACAGAAAGAAGTAATTAAAATTAAATCAGAATTAAATGAATTAGATTCCAAAATACTATAGAAAGAATCAACAAAACAAAGAGTTGGTTCTTCGAAAAAATTAACAGAATTGACAGACCCTTAGCAAATCTTATAAGAAAAAGAAGAGAACACACCCAAATTAATAAACTCAGAGATGAGAATGGAAACATCACCACGGAAACAACCAAGATTCAAAATATTATAAGGGAATACGTGTCAAAACTTTATGCTAATAAGTTTGAGAACTTGACAGAAATGGACCTTTTCCTAGCAAATATTGACATGCCAAAACTAAACCAAGATGAGTTAAACAGGCTTAACAGGCCCATATCAAGCATTGAAATAGAAACAGCAATAAGAGACCTTCCAACTAAGAAAAGTCCAGGACCAGATGGTTTTACAGCGGAATTCTTCAAGGATTTCAAAGCAGAGCTCACATCAATACTCCTCCAACTCTTCAATGAAATTGAAATACAAAGTTCACTACCGAACACATTCTATGAAGCCATCATCGCCCTGATCCCAAAACCAGGTAGGGACTCATCAAAGAAAGAGAACTATAGGCCCATTTCTTTGATGAACATTGATGCAAAACTTCTCAACAAAATTTTGGCCAATCGACTCCAACAATTCATCCAAAAATTATACACCATGATCAAACAGAATTTATTTCGGGAATGCAAAGCTGGTTCAATATACCCAAATCAATTAATATTATTCATGACATCATCAGGAGCAAGAATAAGAACCACATGGTTATCTCAATAGATGCAGAAAAAGCATTCAACAAGATCCAACACCCATTATGATGAAAGTTTTGGAAAAATTAGGAATCCATAGAACATTCCTCAATACATTAAATGCTGTATATGACAAACCTACAGTCAGCATTATACTTAATGGTGAAAAATTAAAGCCATTTCCTCTTAACTCAGGAACAAGACAAGGATGTCCACTCTCTCCACTTCTCTTCAATCTAGTATTAGAATGCCTAGGTAAAGCAATGACAAGATGCAGACATAAAGGGGATCCAAATAGGGAAAGAAGAAATAAAACTCTCCCTCTTTGCAGATGACATGATCTTGTATTTAAAGAATCCCATAGACTCCACTCCCAAATTACTCAAGCTGATTCAAAACTTTGGAAAAGTAGCAGGTTATAAAATTAACCCCCAATATCAATGACTTTTCTGTATGCCAACAATGAGAAACGTGTGGCTGAAATTAGGAAAGCAACTCCATTTGTAATAGCCCCACAAAAAATAAAATACCTAGGAATTAACTTAACCAAAGAAGTGAAGGACCTCTATGATGAAAACTTTAAAATCCTGAAAAAAAAAAATCAACACAGAACTTAAAAAATGGCAAAACCTCCCATGCTTCTAAATTGGAAGATTAACATGGTGAAAATGGCAATACTTCCCAAGGCTATCTACAAATTCAACGTGATACCTATCAAAATTCCAACCGCATTCTTCAAGGAAATAGAAGAGGCAATCCAAAAATTCATATGGAACAATAAACGACCCCAAGTAGCAAAAACGCTCCTCAACGGAAAGAACACTACTGGAGGATTATCAATACCAAATTTCAAACTCTACTATAAATCCCTAATAATCAAAACAGCTTGGTATTGGCATAAGAACAGACCTCAGGACCAATGGAATAGAATTGAAAACCCAGAAATGAACCTATAGACCTATAGCCATCTAATCTTAGATAAGGGAGCTAAAACAATAGAAAGGAACAAAGACAACCTCTTCAGTAATTGGTGCTGGCAAAATTGGTTATCTACTTGTAGAAAACTAAAGCTAGATCCTTATATATAGCCCTGCACCAGAATCAACTCCAAATGGATCAAAAACCTCGAAGTCAAAGCAGACACTCTGAAAACCTAACGGAATGGAATAGCAGAAACCCTAGGTCTCCTTGTCTCAGGCCAAAATTTTCTGAATAGAGACCCGGAAACACAACAAATCAAAGAAAGGTTGGACAAATGGGATTGCATACAGTTGCAGAGCTTCTGCATGGCAAAGGACATAGGTAGCAAGATTAATAGAAAGCCCATGGATTGGGAGAAAATCTTTAATAGCCATACAAAGGACAAGGGTCTCATATCTAAAATATACTTGGAACTCAAAAAATTAAATCCCCAACAACAAATCCTCAAAGAAACAACTGCCCAATAAATAAGTCGGAGAAAGACTTAATGAGAAACTTCTCTGAAGAAGAAAGAAGGATGGCCAATAGACCCATGAAGAAATGCTCAACATCCTTAGCCATAAAAGAAATGCAAATCAAAACAACATTGAGATACCACCTCATTCCAGTTAGGATGGCAAATATCAAGAACTCTATCAACAACAGATGCTGGAGGGGATGTGGACAGAAGGGAACCTTACTTCATTGTTGGTGGGAATGTAAACTTGTTCAACCACTTTGGAAAGCATTATGGAGATTCCTCAAAATACTTCACATAAAGCTCCGCTATGACCCAGCAATCCCACTTTTCAGCACTTACCCAAATGCTTAAAAAGAAGACCACACTAAAGCTACCAGCACAACTATGCTTATTGCAGCATTATTTACCATAGCTAAGATATGGAACCAACCCAGATGCCCCTCAATGGATGAATGGATCTTGAAAATGTGGTATATATACACAATGGAATTCTATGCCTCCATCAGAAAGAATGACATTGCCCCATTTGTTAGGACATGGATAAACTTGGAAAAAATTATATTAAGTGAAGTAAGCCAGGCCCAAAGAAACACAGGCTCCATGGTTTCCCTTATTTACAATATTTAGTATTTGTATGAGTCAAGCGGAAAAGGTCAGATAATGTAATGTTAGGAAAATGAAACCTTAGATATGTATTTTAATGTTTTTTTTTCTCTCATGCATGTGTTTCTAACGCATTTATAAGATTATTTCTTTGTTGCTTTGTATGCCCTTCCCCACAGTATAACCCCTGCTTTCACTATATTTTATGTCCGTATAATTTGTGGAGGAGATGGGGAAAAACAAGTCGTTTAAGGATACAGGTGGACCTGTGGCAACAATGAGAAGTACAAGTTGTCATGTCCAAAACGAGCTTTACAATGTCGGTTTTGGGGGAGAAGAAGGATTGGGATTGGTGAGGGAGGGGGGAGGCTGGGAAGGGATGTCTTGGGTAAACAAAGGAGGAGGCTGCAATGTTTGGTAAGAAATGTACGCATTATCCTGCCCATGTAATTGTAACCCCTCCGTACAATATGTTCACAAATAAAGTAAAATAAATTTAAAAAAAATAAAAAAATAAAAGGTGCGTTTGCTATTTTGTTCAGTCCTGGGGCTTTAAATCAGGCCCTGTACCAGGCCTGACATTATAGTCTTCAAGGATGGTGAGCTTTCCCTTCCCCCTCAGTGCAACAGAGCTATCGAAACCTGAGTTCAAATCCCGTCACTCACAAAAATATCCATCCTGATGTCAGAAGCCAGTTGTTTTAAATGTTTTCATCTCCTGTGTAAGTCCTGAGTCTCAACTAGGAAGGGGAATTCATAGGCAACCCTATAACCATGGGAACAGGTTGTCCTCCATGTCAGCACAGTTAAACCTGTCACCTTACTTAGTAAAATACACAATACCTCCATAAAGTAGAAACAAAATAAGGAGAAATTCACCGAACACAAGATGTTGTACACACACGTATGTCAATATAGATCGTATGTTTAAATTATGAATTCATGACTGTAGTGGACCACCCTGGTGATCACTGTCAGATCCTGGGAATGGCCTAGCTCATTAGTAGATCACAGGTTAGTGGGTTCACCTTGACCTATTGGCCAATTGGTCGTACTAGGCCCTGAGTTAAGATCCCAGCACTACCAACAAGTGAATCGTGGAGTAAGAAGCGAAGTGTAAAACTTGTTTTCCTTTTCTCTGAAAATCCTTGGTGATCCTGAGAATCCTGGTATGATGGAGAACATTTCTATAAATCTATATGCTCTGTGAAAGGATGTCATCAATGTAATACATGGAAGGGGTTTCATCATAGTACAATCAATGGTAAATAAATGAATAAAACAAAAGATACAAGAACAACCACACCAAACATGTATGGTTGAACATCTATAGGTAAGTAAATATCCTATCATTACAATGTATATAAATAGTATGTTTCCAGGGCTGGGGCTTGAATTCAGTACTAGTGAACAGGCCTGACTTTTTTATCTTCATCCCCATTGCTGCAGGTTTACCCAGATCCTGAGTTCGAATCCAAAGCCTGGAAGAATAAACAGCATGAATTGCAAGCCAGGGAGCTAATTTTTTTATTTTACTTTTCTTAATACGGCGCTTGAACTCAGTTTATGGCAACTCTGCCTCAGCTTTGATAACCCTAGGCTGGGGTACAGCCACTAGATCTACAGCTCCTCCTGGGATCCTAGACCCCCAGGCCTTGCAGGGAAAGCAATGCACAAAAATGGCCATTTTACGTTTTCTTCCTTTGCATGGTGACCATCATGGGTCTGAATGACACTGTTGCAAAGGGTACTTCACCTTGCATTGCTGAAGGCTGCCAGACTATCAGGATTAACAATGGAATGTTGTCAATGTCAGGGTTGAATGAATTGATCATGGATGATGCTTTATAAAATTAGACAACATCATTTCAGTAGGCTGATTGATTTGATTTAATATTTATGAAGCATTGAAAGAATATTATTACTTAAAGGAATGCAATAAATTCAGGACATTGATTTCATTAATAGTTTAAGAAGGAAACAATTTATTAATTACATTACATTAATTACATTAACTACATTGAGGCACAATTAATACCCAGGAATTGGTAAGAATGTAGTTTATATAACATCTTTGACACTCTATAAAGATATATATTTATTAGCGTACTGCCATCTGCATGTCAATCTTTTCTTATTTTGGTAACCCCTGGGGCTTGATCTGAGGTCCTGGGAACACCCTGTCAGCTCAATTTGCCCCAGGATGGCATGCTAACACTCACCCATTCATGAATTGGGCCTTGTAGGCTTGTAAGCCTTGAGTTAAGATGCCAGCATTATCAAAAATGAATCGTGGAGGAAGAAGATGATGGTGACACATGTTTTTCTTTTCTCTGAAAGTTCTGGGTGTAAGGTATGAAGTGGAATACATATACAGACCTATATCCTGTGTAATCAATGTAATCAATGTTTTATGTTCCATAATAGTCAATAAAATAAATGGTCAATACATGAATAAAACAAAAAATAAAATAACTATACTGAATGCAATATGGAGTCAACCAATGTATATAAATATAAATCATATACGTAAATTCTACATGAATAGGATATTTTGTAGTGGTGAGGATCTATTTTAGGCATAAGGAACAGACCGGAATTTCTTGACTTCAAGGAGGCCAGCTTCCCATTCCCACACAGTGCAACAGAGTTACTAAGACCATGAGTTTCAATCCCAGACCTGGCAGAAAAATGGCACTTTTGCAGTATGTGAGGCCCAATTCTTATGTATTTTATTATGTCTAAATTTTATGAATGTGATTGTTTAAATGCTTAATAAAGAATTAACTAAAATTGATCAGTGTCCTATAATATATTGTATATAATTTTATCCTAGAATCATTCAAGAACTGCCCATTCAATCAGGACATACATCACATTCCATTGGTATTCATATGGATAGGAATGAGTTCCTTAGAATCTCCTGCCATTTGGAGGTGGCAGGACCAGGACTCCAACTGTGGGCTCCAGCTCCCAACACTTCAACCTGGGGATAGGGTACGCACCGGTCTGTCCAAGAATATCAGCAAGACCAATGATTAGGCAGGCACCAGTGGCTCTCAACAGTCCTCCTTGATACTTACAAGGCTGTAATGGGAGGATCATGGTCAAAGTCATCCTAGGAAGGAAAGTCCTTGAGACCTCTGTCCAACTTCAGTTCCAACAAAGCCAGAAGCCCAGGGCTCCAGTGTGGAAGGCCAGCCTTGAGCAAAAGCAGCTCACAGACTGTTCCCAGATCCTGAGTTCAAGGTCCGGGTCTGGTAACAAACAGACATACACAACAATCTGTGCAGCCATCCAGCTAAAGCAGGTCACCCTCTTGTCTCCAACTGAATTGGTCCCTGGGAAAAGGGCTGCGGGAGCTGCTGTCTTTTTGACTCCACCCATGCTGCTTGCATCACAGAAATCCAGCCACACCCCCATTATTTCATGGTGCTTTCTGACCAATGGGATACAAGAATGGTGACCACGCCCACATTCTGTGATGCCCAGTAGCACCTGGATTCTCTCCGTTAATTTACAACATTACCAGCAGTTGAGGAAGGTAGAGGTGGCTGAGTGGTGAGGAAGAGACTCAAGCGACTTTGGATTATAGTAGGAAATTGAGAAGCCTGCCCACACCCTGGCTCCCTCCCCCCTTCCCCAGGTGCGGGATTTCAAACCTCAGGTAAAGGTGCCTGCCAGCCCTCCTAAAGCACTGACCTGTTCCCTGGCCCTGGTTCTTTGCTCTTGGCCCATCTGTTTGCAATGCCACTGCCATTGATGCTTGCCCCACCTGGAGCAGCCTCCAGCAGCTTTTCCCAGCAGCACAGGTGAGTGGCTGCCCCCAAATCACCACTACCCGTGGTCAGACACCCCTCTGGGGGCACCATGACCCCCTGCTTGTTTCCTCACGCTGGCTCTGAGGAGCCACCTTTCTGTCTTGTGCATTTCTGAAACAGAGACTCAATATATGATTCTGGTTGGACTGGATTGAGGTCCTCCTATCTGGGACAGGTATGCTCTACCGCTCCACCAGACCTGGTCCTCTGTAGTTGGGATGGTAGACATGTAGCACCATGCTCAGTCATCGATTTAGATGGATTATCCCAAACATTTAGTCCACAGCAGCCGATTCTTGACCACAGGTGAAGCCCTGGGTAGGGCCACAACCATCAGACCTCATTCCCTTCACAGGACAGTTTTGAGGAAACAAGGGATTTATACAGAGGGAATCTCTGGAGCATGACTTGGCATGGAGGGAGTGGCCTTTAGAGAAGTTTCTCGGCTATTCTGTTAGCAAATGACAGGAAGATACCCGAAAAGGGCTCAGGTGGGGTCAGTTATTAATCATGCAACAGGTGGGGATTTTGAAACAAAACATGGCTCTCTTTCATCATTACTCTATCCCCATGAGGAAGGGGATGTTTCACTGTGTTGAGTTTTGCATCTGGGGAAACCGAGGCACAGAGAAGTCAGGTGATCTCCTTATCATTTTAACTTCACAGGAAACTCGTCCTGACTTCATTACCATGCTCCCAAGTACAATGGGTGCTATTTAATCCACTTCTTGTGGTAGGAAGTCCACTTCTTGTCAGTTGTGGGGCTTGAACCCTAGGCATGGGCGCTGTTCCTGAGCTCCTCAGCAAAAGGCTAGTGCTCTACCACTTGAGCCCACAGCACCACTTCTGGTTTTCTGGTGGTTCTTTGGAAATAAGAGTCTCAGAGACGTTCCGGCCGGGGCTGGCTATGAACCATGATCCTCATATATCAGCCTTCTGTGTAGTTAGGATTAGAGTTCTGAGCCACCGCCACCCGACTTAATTGTAATTCTGACTTTTCTCTCTCTCTTTCACAAAAACTGGTTGAATGGGTTCTGGAGGAGGGGCCCAGCATCCCCATATGGCTGGAATCCAAGGTGACCCTCTCATTCTGGAGGTGGGCTCTGGGTCACGAGCTGTCTCGCTTAGCCTGTTGAAACAGCTCCCTGAGGTAAGACCCATTGTGCCCTGGCTAGACTGTGAAATTCATTGTCCATCCAGCCTTACTGGACTTATTATATTGTATTGCTTTCTGCATCATTTTCTAGCACCTGGACAAACTTATGATACATAGTTACGGAATGAAAATGTAATGCCTTCTTAAGAAATTCTCTTAGGGCTTGGGAATGTGGCTTCATGGTATGGTGATTGCCTAGCATGAATGAAACCCTGGGTTCAATTCCTCTGTAACACATAAAAAAGAAAAACACTGAAAGGAATGCTGTGCCTCAAGTGGTAGAGTGCTAGCCTTGAGAAAAAAAAAAAGCTCAGGAATAATTCCCTACCACAGAGTTTTAGCCCCTGAACTGGCAAAAAAAATAGTAATTGGAAAATAAAGAACCAATACTTGAAATATATAATTGCTCCTTTCATACTGACACCTGACAATAGCGCCTAATTCATGTATTTTACTTATGTTAGGATACTGTGTTGAAAAAAGGTTTGTTCATTAAGTCACAGCAATTAATGCCAGGAATGTGCTTAGATGTTAGGTGAAGATTAATTCTGGAAATTCAACGATTCCAGGATTTTGTGTCATCACTGCTAATCACAAAGTGAAAATAGTCTAAGTGTGATTTTGAAAACTTTCTGGTCAGTTTTGGCACCAAAAAGGCAGAAGGTAATTAATAGTTGTGACAGAAAATAAGGAATAACTCCAGATGGAAGAAAAAAATGATAGTAACTAAGTTTACCAGAAACTGGTCTAGAGAACCATTTTTGGTTACTGAAGAGCTAGTTGTCAAGTAGGCTTTTCCTCATTGCCTTTAGCATTCTAAATCTCTTAGGCTAGTTCTTAATCTCTGCATGATAAATGTATCTCCTTCTATGCTGTTCTTTCATACCTTATCTCCTTTGTTTTCTAAAAATCTCATTCTTTCTACATTTCTCTATGAACATTTCCTGATACTAAATACACCTATACAGATGTCACAGGATGCTAATGTAAGGGTCCCATAGCTCATGAGTCATTAATGTAAAAAATGGAAAAGAAGGACATATTTACTGCTACCTCAATTTTTCTGAAAATCTACTATGTTATCATTTGGTTAAAAATTCCATTCTTTGTCTACACAGTGTCATTCAGTGCACATATATGCAAATATGAGCTGGGTGTTGGTGGTTTACACCTGTAATCCTAGCTACTCAGGAGGTTAAGACCAGAGGATTGTGGTTCAAAGCAAGCCTTGTCAGGAAAGTCCACGAGACCCTTATCTTCAATTAACCACCAGAAACCTGGAAGTGGTGCTGTAGCTAAAGTGGTAGTGCGCTCAACTTGAACTGAAGAGCTGAGGGACAGTGCCCAGGATCAGAATTCAAGCCACACAACCAACAAAAAGTGAAATATGACTTTAAGTTTTCCCAAAAGGAACGACAAGATCAATAATCTTCCCAAGCAAAAAAATTAATTCCAAAATGATTCAGTGCACCTACTTTTGCTGAGTTATGTTATAGAATCTTTGCTGGACATATTCTCTAAAAACAAATCGTTTAGGGATACAGGTGGACCCATTGCAACAATGAGATGTACAAGTCACTATGTCGAAAAATGAACTTCACTACTTTGGTGGGGGGGAGGATAGGGTGAGGGGAGAGGGGGTATGGGAATGGAAGGGAAGGGGAAACAAAGAAGAGGCAACAATGCTTGATAAGAAATGTGCTCGTTATCTTGCCTGTGTAATTGTAACTCCTGTGTACGGTATTCTCACAATAAAAAAAATCAAATACTAGCTTTCCAATAAACATCTAATATTTCTTCTTTGAAGAGACGTCTATACAGTTGATGTCACTTAGCATTACTCCTACGTGGAACACGAAGTATGAGGCCACTCCCTTTCTAAATCATGCTTGCTAATCACGCATCTTTGTAGACAGTAGAATGGAAGCATAATTGTTTCCAATGAAAATCAGATGTAAGAGCATGGACTTAATTGGAAAAAAAGTCCATCCTGAGAGAGCAGGGATTATACTAGCCATCAACTGGTGGATAAGATCACATTTATTTTCTTTCCTTTACTTATGCATTTTTTGTTGGTGGTGGTCTTGGCACTTGAACACAGGGCTGGGAGCTGTCCCTCTGCTATTCAGCTCAAGCCTAATGCTCTATACTTGAGCCACAGTGCCACTTTTAATTTTCTTGGAGTTAATTGGAAAAAGAGTCTCTGGGACTTTCCTGTCCAGGCTGGCTTTTAACCCTATCCGACGATCTCACCACCACCAAGCTTAAGATCACATTTCTCACAGTGTACACTCAGCATATGTAATGTGCATGTTCATCTATCTTTATATAAATTCTTTAGCTAAAAATCTATGCTACACCTTAGCCTTTACACTCACAAAATATTTGTAATTTAAAAGTTGATACTACTGGAGCAATAAAACCTAAGAATGTAAACTAGTCTGGGAAGTTCAGTTTGCATCCAGCCTGGGCAGAACAGTCTTTGAGAAACTATATATAATTAACCAGCCAAAAGTTGGATTGGAAGAATGGCTCAACTATTGGAATACCAGTCATGAGCAAGATTGCTGAATAAGATGTTGAGGCTTTGCATACATACATGCAATCATACACATATATACAGAGGCACTTATATGTGCACAAATACACATATGAAGCAACTCTCAGAATATGTGGAAAAGTTAGAAAACAATAGAATAATCAAACAAATCAGATTCAACTCCATAGCATAACCTTTAGGAAAAATGAACTAAGGAATATGGCATGTCCTTTGTAATTTAATATTAGACATTAGGGCCAAATGCCAGAAACAGAGTATGCAAGGAAAAAGAAGTTTTTGATAAGTTATATAAAAGATTAAACAGGGGAAAGTAATTTTACCTACATTTTCTATTATATGATAACATATTTTTGTCTGCTAATCAGAGAAACTCAAAATTATTTTTAATTATGGTTTTTAATTATGGTATGAAAAATGCATTGTCATAAATGAATTAAATCAGGGAGTAGATGGTAGAGGAGCTGGGTAATTCCGTTAAATATTCTCATTATTTTGAATGATCTGGTATTTTTATATGTGTGGAATTATGAATGTATTTTATGTCTGGGCAGGAAAGTTTGATTATTAGATGATTGTCTGATACCCAATGTCAGGAACCTAACCTGAGTCAGAGTGGTAAATGTGTGTGTGTGTGTGTGTGTGTGTGAGAGAGAGAGAGAGAGAGAGAGAGAGAGAGAGAGAGAGAGAGAGAGAGAGAGAGAGAGAGAGAGAGCCTTGAAGCATGAAGGAAGAATCTTACTTTCCTCAAGGTATATTCTTAATTGTATTAGTTATACTACATTAATGACAGCAGGTAAAAGTAATTAACATTTGGTTCATATGTTTATGTTTCTATAATTGCATGAACAAACTAAAAACTTATGTTCGGGGTATGAGTTTTGTGGAAGGTCAGCAGAAAGTATAAACATCTGGAATCTTGAGAAAGCTATCAATGGCAATCATTTCAGTGTAGATCAGTTTTAGACAACACTTGCAAGGATATGTAATCCTATATGAAAATGCAACATTTATTGATTTTCCAAAGCTACAATATTCTATATATTTGTAGAAAAACAAGTTAAATTATGGATCATCACTTGCCATAAAACGGACAAGGTTCTCATAACTAAAATATACCTGCAACTCAAAAAATTAAATCCCCCAACAATAAATTCTCAAAGAAACAACTGCCCAATAAATAAGTGGGCTAAAGACTTAAAGAGAAACTTCTCTGAAGAAGAAAGGAAGATAGTCAATAGACACATGAAGAAATGTTCCACCTCCCTAGCCATAAAAGAAATGCAAATGAAACAACATTGAGATACCACCTCACCCCAGTTAAAATGGCTATAAATAAGAACTCTAATAACAACAGAACCTGGAGGGGATGTGCAGAGAAGGGAACCCTATTGTGTTGTTGGTGGGCGTGTAAAATTGTTCAACCACTGTGGAAAGTAGTAGGGAAGTTCCTCAAAAGACTCCTCATAGCGCTCCGCTATTTCCCAGCAATTTCTCTTTTGGGCACTTACCCATATGATCACAAACATGACCATACTAAAGCTACCAGCACAACTATGTTTATATGTTTATTAAAGCATTATTTACCATAGCTAAAATATAGAACCAACCCAGATACCCCTCAGTAAATGAATGGATCAAGAAAATGTGATATATATACACAATGGAATTCTATGCCTCCATCAGAAAGAATGACATTGCCCTATTTTTTTTAGGAAATTGAAAGTCTTGGAAAAAATTATATTAAGTGAAGTAAGCCAGACCCAAAGAAATATAAGTCTCATGGTTTCCCTTATTTGCAATTATTAGTATATGTCTTGGACAAGCAGCAATGATCAGATAAGTTGATGTTAGGTGAAATGAACCCAAAGATAAGGACTCAAATGTTTTTTTTTTCTCTTGCTATTGTTTTTAGCATATTTATAAGATGATTTCTTTGTTGCTTTGTGTGTCTCTCCCCCATGACATAACCCTTGTTTTCACTGTATTTGATGTTGGTATAATTTGTGGAGGGGAAGGGAAAAACATGTTGTATAAATAGGGATACAGGTGGTCCCATGCAACAATCAGATATACAACAAGTTATGTCGGAAAATGAACTTTACAACTTTGGCGCCTGGGTTGCTTTGAGGGGTAGATGGGAAGGAATGGTAAGCGGAAACAAAGGATGGGGAAACAATGTTTGATAACAAATGTAATCATTACCTTGCTCATGTAATTTTAACCCTTCTGTATGTATTTTCACAATAAGAATAATGAAATAATAAAGTAAAAATCCATGTCATTTTTTTTTTTGGTGGTCGTGGGGCTTGAACTCTGGGCCTGGCCACAGATTTCAATGAACTCTTCTGCTCATTGATATCACTGTACCACTTGAGCCACAGTGCCGTTTCTAGTTTTCAAGTGGGTTATTGGAGATAAAAGTCTCAGAGACTTATCTCTACAGGCTGGCTTTGAACCACTATCCTCGACCTCAGACTCCTGACTAGTTAGTATTACATGCATCAGCCACCAAAGCCCAGATCCAAGTCAATGTATAAAAAGCAAGCTTATTGAAATGTCTGGCTTTTTCCAATAAACAATCTTACTTTTTAGCATGAGTTTATAACTATGAGTTATTTTTAGATGTAACTGTGAACTTTTTAATAGAATAAAATATAATTTTTACTATTACTCAGTATGTCAAAAAATCCATTGTAATTGACATTCCCCAAAGTCAATTATTACATATTATATTACTCACTATTATGACAGTCTATATTGCATATAGTGTGAAGGGAAAATAGTGTGGACTATTTCATATAAATTAGTAGATGCTATTTTAGCATTATAAATTCACAACTGTGATTGTAAAAGAAGGAAAGAAGGTTTTAGAGTTAAAATCAATTATAAATGTGTAGTGTGTCCCAATTAAGCAACAATTCTGAGCTCATACAGACAAAATTATTTTCTTTCAACTAAAGATTTTGAAGTAATACTATTTGAAATAGTGAGGCAATAAGAGGAAGAATTCAAATCATGTCAAACAATGTCTGTTTTATTCTACTACCCCCTCCACTAACAAGACCTATCCGGTCCCAGATGTCACAAAACTTCAAGTGTCTCTCTTAGAAATCTATTTCGAAAAGTTCTAAATCACTGATTCTTTTTGTACTTTCTGTTATATGAAACAAAATATAGACACAAAACATTTGAAATAAAATGCAAACATATGTTGAAGTCATCAGAGCTGGAAAAACAACCAACAAAGTAGAAGTCCACCAGGAACAAAAACATGTTGTGCCTAGTTATTTTTAAGCACAAAAACCTCAAATACATGTTACCCTTGACTAGAACCATAAAGATAACTTTGTCTCAACAATACGGTTGTTTTCATTTGTAATTAAATTCATCTAGATGAACCTGACATAGCAAATCCCTTGAATGGATCAAATTGTTTAAAAGAAATGTGACTGTAAGTGGAGTAAGATCTGCACATATTTAAGAGAATAAAATAACAAAAATCATGACATCTTAAAAATTGCAGAAATGCAATGAATAAGTCTAACTATCCATATTGAGACCTAAATTCTACTGATTTAACAAGAACAAAATATGCCAATAATAGAATCTGAGCAGTGTACCTGAGTGTACATAATTTTAAACTACTCCAAATTACACTTTGTAGAATACAAAATGTGGGTTATCTAAAGGAAAACATCAACCCATGATATAAATGACATTAAAAATCTCATGAAAAGGTCTGGGAAGGTGGCTCAGTGGTAGAGCATTTGTCTTGCATGCAAGAGGCCCTGGTTTTGATTCCTCAGCACCACATATGCAAAAATAAGCCGGAAGTGGCGTTGTGGCCCAAGTGGTAGAGCACTACCCTTGAGCTGAAGAGCTGAGAGACAGCAGCCAGGCCCAGAGTTCAGGCCCCATAACCGGACCCCAAAAAAAATCTCATGAAAAGAGAGTAGTAGTTTCTGGAAAATAATAGTTTAATAAATAGTGGTAAAAAAATTTATACTACTGACAAAATTGCATACATATTTTGTTAAATCCAAAAAAGACCCAAGATACTCAAGCTCATTTGAAACTTTGGCAAAGTAGCAGGATACAAATGTAACATTATTATGGATGTTGACTCTGGCATGGAATTAATTTCCTCTTTGATCTGACAAATGAATATATGATAAAACAGAACTTCAACTAAATATCAAGACCTAACTTAACATATAACCATAAAAGTCATCATGCAAGCCATATTGCACCTGGGATAAAAGAAAAATCAGTCATACTGATTCTGTATTTATTGTAAATGTTGACTTTTTCATAAATTATTTCCTTTAGCTTACATTTTTAAAACAGTGCGTTAAGTGTATATCTTGGTAACTAATTTTGGATTCCTCCTTCAATATATTTCTGAGTATAATGTCTCACATCAATTCCTAACCCATGAAATGATGTTGATTACAAAACAAATGGTAATAACCATTGTTTATAATACACAAAATCTGATAAGGATGACACCAGTAAGCATTGGTTAACATTTTGGTATCATGGTCTCATGACTGATGAGGCCTATCTGCATGAGCATAATTGTACCTAGATTCCTCAGCCTAAATTTAACAACTGTTAAAAAATGTTTATATCTTTATCTGTCACCCATCAGACATTAAACCTGAATATAATGCCTAAGGAAAATGATAAGGTAAGAATTTAGCTTTTCTAGATATAAAGTAAACAAAATGCAGCGTAGAGTAACTGGTTTAAAGTCAACCTATTTCTCCAAAACATTCTAAGCATTTCCTTACAATGTGTATTATTCTCAAGAAGGGAATGGGTAATGTGAGAAGAGGACTAACCAAGCATTGTCTTCAAATATACATAATTTGGATTTACCTCTTTATTTTGCTATAAGCATTTTTGATAAAAAACAGTTTGAATAATTGATTTCCAGATCAAGTATAATATATCTTAGTTGCATACACCAAAGTACATTCAGAAAATGGTATATAGCAATTAAGTAAAGAAAGTCCGGGCAGAAAAAATGGCATCTCTATACTATGTGATGCCCAATTCTTCGGTATTTCATTCTGCCTCCATTTAATGAATGTGATTGTTGAAATGCTTTATAAAGTATTAATTAAAATCAATCAGTGTCCTAGAATACAATTGTGTATAATTTTATCCTAGAATCATGACATACATCACATTCCATTGGTATTCCTGTGGATAGGAATGAGTTTCTTAGGATCTCCTGCCATTTGGAAGTGGCAGGACTAGGATTCCAACTGTGGGCTCCAGCTCCCACCACTTAAACCTGAGGATAGGGAACTCATGGGTGTGTCCAAGAACATCAGCAAAACCAATGATGAGGCAGGCACCAGTGGCTCCTCCTTGATACTTACAAGACTGATAGGAGGATCAATGTCAAGTCACTCTAAACCAGAAAGTCCTTGAGACCCCTGTCCAACTTCAATCCCAACAAAGCCAGAAGTAGAGCCATGTGGCTCCAGTGGTAGAGGGCTAGCTCTGAGCAAAAGCAGCTCAAGGACTGTGCCAGATCCTGAGTTCAATGTCCGAGACTGGCAACAAATGGACATACACAACAATCTGTGCAGCCATCCGGCTCAAGCAGGTCATCCTCTTGTCCCTAACTGAACTGGACAGAGATCCCTGGGAAAGGGGCTGGAGGAGCCACTGTTATCTTAACTCTGCCCATTCTGCCTGCATCTCAGGATTCTGGCCACACCCCCATTATTTCATGATTCTTTCTGACCAATGGGATACAAGAAATGTGGCTACGCCCACATTCCATGTTGCCTGGTAGATGGAAGAGGCTCTGTTAACACACTGAGGCTGAGATCTACAGGGGGGGAAATCATACCTCAGAAGCGGTGGGCCAGCTGCAAGCACCTGGCCCACCTGGCAGCTCAGTGACAGACTGAGCTGGATCTACAGCCCCCTGCCACATGTGCTGCCACCACAGCATTCATGGGGATGGGAAGCAGGACATGTGGGTGTCCAAGAAGTAAATCTGCTTCGTCCACAACCTGCCTGATGAGGTGGACTTCCAGAATCCAGCAAGTGAGGTCCACCATCGATGCAGCCAGCTGTCAGCACACATCCAAACTATTGAGGAATCCCTTGTGGTGTGTAAAGAGCAGATGTTGGCTCTGAATGAGCTGTTTTGGGAGAAAGCCAAGTGTGTATGCTGGCTGTCCCAGGAGAAGATGAAGAAGAGGAGAGTGCTGCAGGAGCTGCTGTTGATCCTCACAGAGGAAGGCATGGACAGCAGGCTCCAGATGCCAGCACAAGCTGAGCCCCCCCCCCCCAATGCTGCTTCAGATGCATCAGGGCCTGTGGTGGGTGAAATGAGGGAGGAGCAGAAAGGTTTTGAAGAATTGCAACTTGAAGACAGCGTGGAAACTTCCAGAGGATAGGTCAAGGTTCTCATCACCATAGAGGACTCTCCCAAGGAGCACGTTCTGCTGCAGATGCCCCAGATACAGATCTGCCCACAGCTCAGGCAAGGAGTGCTCCCTCCCTCTCTTCTGTCGACTGATGCAGATAATGACTCTCCATGTGACATATTGACTCTCAAAAGCCTTGGAAGCCACCAGAAGTAGGTGGTCAGGTGCCTTCTCTCAGGCCTCCATCTGCTGGGTGATGAGAAAGTTAAACTGGGGGTTGGGTAGGGCAGAGGCTGCCGGGAGGTGGCCCAAGCTCAAGGGATATAATGGCCCATTGGTGGCCAGGGAAGAGACCCATGTTCTGCTTATCACAATAAATTGTTTTCAAAGGGGAAAAAAAGCCTCCAACAAAGATTTGTTCTTCCAGTCCTGGGGCTTGAACGAAGGGCCTGGCCACTCTCCCTGAGCTCTTTTTGATCAAGGCTGGTGCTCTACCAGTTGAGCCCCACTTCCCCTTCCAGCTTTTTCTGTGTGGAATCAAGCCCAGGGCTTCAGTCATGCTAGGCGACCACTCTACCACTGACGCACCTTCTCAGCTAGGATGGTTCACCCCTCCCAAACCCAAATGGCCATTCCTCAGATAAACAGGAAGTAGGGGCTAGGATGAATTTGAAGCACTTCTGGTTCACACCAAAATACTTCCCCACCCCCTAATCCCACACCCTTAGTTGAAGTTTCTCTTCTACCATTGAGGGATGAGGGAGGGACAGGGGAGTCCCGAGAGAGGAGTATCAAGAGCAGTGGCCCCACATCCTCTCCCACACACAATTGGTCCTCTAGATTCCAATCTTACCTGAGTCAATGTGGAGTCTACACTGTCTTCCCACCACTGTAAGGCTCACGATAAAAAAAAGGTCAACCCTGGGCTTAGCCCACACCCAGGGTGGAAGCTCCTAATCCCAGACCTACTTCCACCTCTGACTTCCCCGAGTTAGGCCAGACCCACCACTCACCACTATGTTGGTGGTGATGACCTCATGGATGGATTCAAGGAAGAAAGTCTATGGCAAAGAGCAGAAACAGCAGGGTGAGCATGGCAGTAGGAGGTGGGGTGATTGCTCTGGGATCTTCCTCCTTGGAGCCCTTCCTTCCATCCAGAGCCATGCTGACCCAAAGCATGGACAAGGATAGGGGGTGAGACAAGATGGACCAGCACAGGACTAAGGAGGCACTGCTTTGTCATGGAGCACTTGAAAATTCCAATTATATTTGGCCAATGCCAATCCCAAAGCCAACATGCAAAGCCTCTCCTTGTTGTTGGACATGAACACTGTCCCTGAGCTCTTATTCTCGAGGCTGGAACTCTACCACTTGAGCCAAAGGACCACTTTTGTTTTCTGACGGTTCATCGAGGATAAGAGTCTCACACACTTTCTGCCCAGGCTGGCTTGGCACCATGATCCTCCAAATCTCAGCTTCCTGAGTAGCTAGGATGCCAGGCATGAGCCACCAGTGCCCAGTATGTGATGACTTTTGAAGGCTTCTTGGCGATTTTGTAAAGGAGCCCCAAAGGGCCTGGATAGACCATTACCCAATCAAGGAGCTGGGATCAGAGAAGGATGACCTTCTACCCATTCTGTTCCCCAACATTAAAGATGCCAGGTAGTGGTATGCATCAGACACCTAGACCAGCAGCCACCAGGCTTAGTGGGGAAAAAGTAGAGAATATCCAAAGATTGCATTATAGAAATCTCTGATTTTGCATGCATGTGTTGTGTGTGTGTGTGTGTGTGTGTGTGTGTGTGTGTGTGTGTGAACTCAGGGTCTAGAGTTTTCTTGCTCAAGGCTACTGCTCTGCCACTTGAGCCACAGCCCCACTTGCTTTTTGATTGTTAATTGTAGGTAAGTGTCTCAAGGATTTTCCTGTCCAGGGTGACTTGGAAGCATGATGGAGACCCCAGGGAAGCAAGAGTAAACACAACTCGCAGGTACAATCCCTACGGGGGGCCACTCCTGCCCCCTGGTGTCCAGATGCCGGATATGCAGCCCCATGCCATTGTCGTCTAGAGTTCAATTTTGAGAAGTGACCAGGGCCAAGCTGACTTTTGTTCACCCTGATTGCTGATACCAGAGCAGGTCTTTTCCACCTAGGCCAAGATAGCTCCATGAGGCCCAGCTTCCCAGGAACACCAGGAAGAGAGAGGTCAGTTCCAGGCTGAGCTAAGAGCCTTTGCACACAGACACCCCAACTTGGCCTTCCTTATCACCATAAGACCTGTCAAAGAACAACCCAAAAAAACAAAATTGGAGCTGTGCCTCCAAGTGGTAGAGCTCCAGCCTTGAACCAAAGAGCTCAGGGATAGGGCCCCCAAACTTTGAGTTCAAGACCCCCAGCTGACCCTCCCCCATAAAACACAGGTTGGCTAAATGTGAACCAGTAAGATTTGTGAAGTGTTTCTGAAGAATGTGGATACTGAAGAAAGCACCCTAATTCTAATGAATGCTGAACCTTTGACATACAGCTATGTGCTGAGTCCTCAAAAAGGTGCTGTTTGCTGAGTCATCCCATAGGTTGCTATGTGCTGAGTCCCTGAAAAGAGTGGGCTGTGCTGAGTTTTTCAAAGGATGCTGTGTGCTGAGTCCATTACACAATATACTGTATGCTGAGTCCTTCAAAAGGTGTGGTGTGCTAATTCATCCAAAAGGGTCCTGCTATGTGCTGAGCCCTTGAGAAGAGAGGGATGAGGTGAGTTGAGTGCTGTGTGCTGAGTCCTTTTCACAGGGTGCTCTGTATTGTCCTTCAAACGGTGCTGTGTGCTGAGTGCTTCCACAGTGTGGTATGTGCTGAGTCCTGCCATAGTGTGGTATGTGCGGAAACCTTCAAAATTCTTCTATGTGCTTTCTTCGAAGGGTGCTATGCAATTAGTGGTTTACAAAGGGTGCTTTTTACTCAGCCTTTCAAAGGTCTGTGCAGAGTCTTAACACAGAAGGTGCTATGAAATGAACCCCTGGGAAAGTGTGTTATGTGCTGAGTTTTTCAAAGCATGCAATGTGCTGAGTCCTTTACGCTGCAAGCTATGGACTCCCTCTTTCAAAGGGTGTTGTGTGCTGAGTACTCTACACAGGGTACTATATTGAGTCCTTCAAAGGGAGCTGTGTGCTGAGTCCTTTACACAGGGTGCTTTGTGCTGTTTTTGGAAGTGTGCTGTGTGTCATCCCAAAGAGTGCTATGTTCTGAGTCCTTGAGAGGTAGTTATCCCCAACATCACATACACACACACACACACACACACACACACACACACACACACACACACACACACACACACACACAAGGGTCACCATGCACCCTCTTAGTGTGTGGGAGTGAAGGGGGATGGAGGAGAATCTCCTCCAGGGGTGGAGCTGAGGGGAGATTCGATCCCTGGGGCAGGTACTGGGGTTGTGGGAGAGTCCTGAGCAGAGGTGATGCTGCAATTGCCATGGCCTGGAAGCCTTAGAGCTCAGTCAGGGTTGTGATTGCAGCTAGGGGTAGGGGGCACGGCCTAGGGGAAGAGTGGGCATGGCCAAGTGGAGGAGGGGGAGGGGTCCTGGGGTGCACTGTGGTGGCAGCGATGGGTGGAGCAGGCAGGCCTGTGTGGTGGCCCAGGAGTGGAGTGGGGGCAGAGAGAGAGAGAAGAGAGAAGAGCAAGCTCAAGCATGAGGGGAAGCTGTTCCAGAGGCTGGCGGCCACTGCCATCAAAGCACAGTCCTGAACAGGAGCACAGAGCACCTGGAGCCAGCAAGGCATGCACATCATTGCAGGCAGCCCCACGGGGGCACAGCGGCCATGGCTGCCCTGAATCTGTGGTCCTAGCACGGGAAGCATGGCGATGGCTTCGGTGGTGGAGGCAACGGAAGCAGGCAGGTGAGAAGGAGGTGGTGCTGGTGATGGCAGCTGAAGCAGGGGTGGCAGCAAGCACAGCCGCCGGCAGATGCCCACTCCACCTCCCAGCAGCGCAGCGTTTCAAACATGGCTCTGCCTGGTCTGATCTGAGTCCCCTTTCGCAGTCGCCCAGCAGAAATGGTGGGTCCCTGGCTGGCATGAGGCCCAGACCCAGTCCCTGCCCCTGGTCCTTGCACTCCGGGCCTGGGTGCACCCAGAGCCATCGCCTACAGCTTCTCCCAGCAGCACACATGAGTGGCCGCTCCATGGGACCACACCTGGTGACTCCTGCACCAGGCGAACTCCCTGACCCCCTCCTTCCCCCTCCCCCATAGACCCGGCCTCTTGCCTCCTGTCTCCTCTCTCCATCTTTCCCGCACCTCCCCTGCATCTCACAGTCCACCCTGGCTCTGCCATAAATGCGCCCCAGGAGAGGGGGGTGGGTGTTGCTCCAAGGATCCCACCCCCATTCCTACGGGCCAGTGTCCCAGGAAAAGGGCAGATACAGGGATTGGTGAGGAGGGGGAACCACAGAACCCCTGGCCTAGAGCAGTGAAAGCCACATCTGCACCCTTCCTCTCCCTGGTGGGAACCTAGTGGCTTTAGTCAGATTGGGGAGGAGCACCTCCACACCTGCCTTCTCGGGTCTTTTCCTTTTTGCTGGGGGTGGGGGGTGCTGGATGCAGGAGATAGGCCCCCCTTGCTGTTTGAGCCCTTGTCTTCTGTGCTAGGTCACCCTTTCACCTGAGGAGGTCCCAGAAAAACTCACTAGGGAGGTGAGGGCACTGGGGGTCAGAAGGTGACTATCTGGGAGGAACACACCCCCTCTGACACACATACACCTGTCCTGTTCCCCCCCCAGCTGTCAACAGTACTCACAGGGTGATCACATTTCCCAGCTCTGCCTGCTTCTGCTGGTGCTACTGGTCCTTCTGGTCTCCTAGTCCCCCCCAAGAATCAGCCAATTAGCCCAGAAGCATCTAGGCTGGAAGTAGGGAGTCCATCCATGTATGTAGCCTTTATGACCCCATCAAATTCCCCAACAACGCTCCCACCCCAAGTCAGACACTTCTCTGGAGGCACCAGGACTGCCTGCTGTGTTTTCTCTCTGGGCTCTGAGGAGTCATCTGTCTCTGGATTCCTTGACCCAGTGTCTGGGCCTAGGGTTTTGATGAATGGGGGTCAAGGCTGGTTGTTCCCAATGGAAAGGTCTGGCCCTGGGTAAAGGGAGAGGCAGGGTGGTTCTGCATTATTAGAGAAGTGTTCCCCTTGGGTGGGAGCCCCTGGTTCTGACAAGGGAACTGCCATGCTCGAGCTTATACATTGCCCAGATGAGGAACCAACAAACTCAGCAGAGGCACTGCTCTGGGTCTGTGTGTGTGTGTGTGTGTGTGTGTGTGTGTGTTTGTGTGTGTGTGTGTGTGTGTGTGTGTGTGTGTAGAAGAGAGAGAGAGACAGAGACAGAGACAGAGAGAGAGAGAGAGACAGAGAGAGAGAGAGAGAGGGAGGGAGGGAGGGAGAGAGGGAGGGAGGGAGGGAGGGAGAGAGGGAGATGGAGGGAGGGAGGGAGATATCGATCATCTTTCTCCTTGTACAGCCTGACTGTGCTCAGGTCAGTGATCAGTTGGCAAATTGCAGGTGCTGCATGGTGAGTCTTGTGTGACCCATTTGGATTTGTGTGTGTGTGTGTGTGTGTGTGTGTGTGTGTGTGTGTGTGTGTGTGTGTGTGTGTGTGTGTGTGTGTGTTGGGAGATGAGGAGATGAGAAAAATGAAAATATATTTAAGTCACCATATCTAAAAAGAGTGAAAGCAGTTTATTTGTGTGTATGTGTGTATTTGTTGTTCTTTTTTCATAATGCCCAGTATGAGCCCAGCCACAATTTTTGTTTTCTCCTTCACCATTTCATGGCTCCTTTGGGGAAGGTTTCAGTATATGTTCCTTTCCACCTCTTTCCACCTCCCTCTTCCCCTTTCTTGCAGCCCACAGTAGCTGCTGGACCTGCATGGGACTCCCTAGGAGGCCTGTGTGAACCACAGAACAGAGTGGACACCTGTCCTGTCTTCAGCCAGAAGGCTTGTGAGGCCAGTGTGACCACAGCCGCACTCTTCCAGCCAGACACTCTGCTCTCATGTGTATACTTGGAGTTAATTCAAGGGTTAGGAATGTGTCTGCCAAACATAATTAAGGAACGAGATAGGTGGGAGTAGGGCAGGGGCTGTGAAGCTAGGAGTGTCTGGGGAGTGGTGAACGGTTTAACATGGCAGATGCTTCACCACAACCAAGGATGAGAGGAGAACTTTACCCAGGGCATTGATGGTGTCTGTGGGCATCTGGGCAGGGGGCTCTGGGCCCCCACTGAGGGCGTGGATTCCCTCTTGGGGCAGTGCATACGTGTGTAGTCCTCCCTGGAGTCCTGAAGTTTCCAATCTGTGTCCCACCTGGGCCATTTCCAGCTGGACAGTGGTAGGCAAGTTTCCCCTCCTGGAGCCTGCTCGGTATCATACCGTGGCAGTTAGCTGTTTCTGTAACCTGCTGTAGGCTGCTTGGAAGGAAAAGAGGACCACTGACTGGAACTGTTTAAGTTTGATTGGGACAGGTGAAATGCCACCTTTTCCAGGTTTTTTTCTTGAAGCTGGCAATTTCCACTAATGCCTGGGTTCATGGGTTAAATTAGATGAACCAATTCAGCGGTCAAACAGTGACGTTAAAAGAGGCACAGGCAGAGTTCCCAAGCCAGATCGTCTCCTGCTATGAATGTCGTGCCTTGACTGCCTTTCTCTGGCAGCTGCTGATTCTTCTACAGCTCTCTCTAGGGTGATGACCACAGTCGAGGATGTCATGGGGAGCAGAGAGTGACCTTGCCATCCCCAGCCTGCCAGCTGTGAGCAGAGAAGATTTTCAGCACATGAAGTGGAACCAGGGATGCCTCAAGAATCCCTTCTCTGTAACATGCAACTTGGGGGCCAGATATAGTGGGCCATCCTGTCTGGTCCCACAGAGAGGAAAGGAGGCCACTTGAGCCAGGGGTTCAGCTCATTGCAACCTCGTTCAAACCTGAGGGGGAATTGAGTGCCACAGAATTGGTCAGGCACTGGACAGAGATCTTTGAGAAGATAGGCATCCCAGTGGCCCCAGAGTCCAGCGAGAACATCGTGGCTCACATCCTGGGAGCCAAAACAGTTAAGTGCGGTGGCACCAGGAGGGGGGGAAGAGGGATGAGGGAGAACTGTGGGAGAGCTACATCAGACTTTGCCTCGCCTCCCCCCCCCCCCCGCCCCAGGATGCTTACATGAATCGGATGGGACTTTTCTGTAGTATGGTCATAGATAGATGCTCATTTAGTTATCCAACAAATAGTTACAGTGTGCGCCATGCTCGAAGGGGTGGGGGTTGTCATAGATGATGAAAGGTTCCAGTGCTGGTTCCACGGCACATGAAGAAACCTTGGTTTGAACTGGATGCTGGTGCTTCATGCCTGTCATGCTAGCTACTTAGGAGGCTGAGATGGGAGGATCAAAGCTTAAGGCCCAGGCAGTAAAGACTGTTAGACTCTTATCTCCAACTAACAACCAAAAAGAAAATGCCAGAAATGGATGTGTACCTCAAGCCGTAGACTGGTCGACTTGAGTAAAAAGGCTCAGGGACAGCACCCAGGCTCCTAATTCAAGGCCAGGAGTGAGAGAAAGAAAGGAAACAGAGAGAGAGGAGGAAGGACGAAGGGAAAAAAAGAGGAAAGGAAGGAAGAAGGGAGCATGAGAGCTTTGGTTTGGAGTCCCTGGATCATGGGAGCCAACCACTCACAATCTCTGAGGGTAACATTTCAGAGCCTAAAGCCAGTATGTAGGACTAAGCCACTGATCCTTCAGCAACTTCATGACATCCAGGAGCTGTGTGGTCACCAACTGCAGGGGGAAGCAGCCTCAGGAAGGACCTAGGGCTCAGGGTGTGTCACCAGGTTTCAATTATCCCGGCCCTAGCAAGTTTATTTCCTGGTCAGATAATAAGAAATTGTCTAAGGGCTAGGGAGGTGTTGGGGTGAGGGAGTGTCAAGGGTGGGGCAAGGCATAAGCAGGAAGATGAAGGGGTAGGACGATCCCAGGTCAGGTGTGTCAGGCCATTGAAGCCATGATCTCTCCTGACAATATAGACCACCAGTTATGGAGTCTTTGACCCAGCCACACTTCTATTAAGAGTCCTGGAACCTTGGGATCACCATTTACTGCCTGGCTGTTTTCCACTGCAGGATGCCTGTGCAGTACATCCTTGGGGACTGGGACTTTCCATGGCTCAATCAGAAGATGACACCCCCCCGGTGTTCATTCCTCCACCAGAGACAGAGGTAAGTGGGCCACTGGCACAGGACAGCCAGGGAATGAGGACGGGAGTCGGGACCCAAGTGACTTCGAGACTTCCTCTAGGGGCGCTAGGACCACGTGACTGCCATTCTCAGGGACAGAGGTGGGTCTCTGCTGGCTCAACCTTTAGTCTACATGGCAGTCTGGGATTCAGAGAGGGCTGACTGAAGGTGGGGCAGGCTTGGGTTGAGGCTGGTGGGAAAACAAGTGGCACTGGGCTCTGAGCAGGGTTGTTTCTTTGAGGATACTCACAACCTTAGAACATTCCTGGGATGGACCAGCACTTTTCTCCTTCCAGAGAGAGAGGGACCTAGAGCCCCTCCAGTTGGAGTCCCTTGGCCGAGAAATCCTTTCATATTCTCATCCTGTGGTTGGATAACTAGAACTCACCTTGCTGCCCAGTGTCAAGGCAGGACAGTGAGAGATCCTGAGTCTTTGATAAGGTCAGAGGATCCTCAGTATGAGATTGTACTTGAATGCCCTAACTTTGTGCATGGTCAGTCCCATCTAAGACTGCCATGATGTAGGACATAGAATATAGAGAATCAGAGCCGGATGGGGTCTGTTCTGGGAGTCTTGAGTATTATGTGTGAACTTTGAGCTCCCGTGTGCCAACCTGCTTCCCTTTCTTGGGTGGGTCTTTGCTAGAAAAAGCTTGAAACTAAGGACTGGATCTTATCCCTTGTCTTTGATGTTTAAAGCTAGCACATTACCATTTGAGCCAAAGCTTCACTTCCAACTTTTTTGGGTGTTTAATTGTAGAAAAAGAGTTCTAATGGACTTTGCTGCCAAGGGTGGAATCCAATTGTAGTCCTCAGATCTGTCTCCTGAGGGGATAGGATGAAAAGGATGGAAAATTATCTTTGGCCGGGTGCCAGTAGCTCATGGCTGTCATCCTACTTACTCAGAAGCTGAGATCTGAGGATCACGGTTCAAAGCTATCATGGGGAGGAAAGACCCTGAGACTCATCTCCAATGGACCACCTGAAAACTGAAAGTGGTGCTGTGGCTCAAGTAGTAGAATGCTTGCCTTGAGTTGAAGAGCTCAGGGACAGCACCCAGGCCCAGAATTCAAGCCCCACAACTGCAAAAAAGAAAGAAAGCAAACCATCTTTGCCTGCAAAGGATGGTGGAGGTGTGTGTGGGGGGGAGGAGGAGGATGCTGTAGTTGGGAGACCAGGTGCTGGCATCACTGTACAGACATTTTTTTTTATTTTTTATTTTATTTTATTTTATTTGTGAACATACTGTACAGAGGGGTTACAATTACATGGGCAGGATAATGCATACAGTTTTTACCAAGCTTTGCAGTCTCCTCCTTTGTTTATCGTTCACATCCCTTCCCAACCTCCCTCCTCCCCCCCAGTCCCAATCCTTCTCCCCCCCCACAGACATTGTAAAGCTCGTTATGGACATGACAACTTGTACTTCTCATTGTTGCAACAGGTCCACCTGTATCCTTAAACAACTTGTTTTTCCCCATATCCTCCACAAGTTATACTGACATCAAATATAGTGAAAGCAGGGGTTATACTGTGGGGGAGGGACATACAAAGCAACAAAGAAATAATCTTATAAATGCGTTAGAGACACATGCATGAAAGAAAAAAACATTAAAATACATATCTAAGGGTTCATTTTCCTAACATCACATTATCTGACCTTTTCCGCTTGACTCATACATATACAACATATTGCAAATAAGGGAAACCATGGGGCCTATGTTTCTCTGGGCCTGGATTACTTCGCTTAATATAATTTTTTCCAAGTCTTTCCATTTCCTAACAAATGGGGCAATGACATTCTTTCTGATGGAGGCATAGAATTCCATTGTGTACAGACATTTTTAAGAACTCGCCAAGTTTGCCCCAGTTTGAAGCCAGAGCTTCAGGAGGGCTTGGCCTGTGGCAGGCAGGGATTGGGCAAATGGGTGCAAGGGTGGGATTATTGTGTCTGTATTCTCTCCATTGAAGGATGGATTTGGATGCTGGGTGACAAAGTCTGAAGTTAAGGGTTGCAAGAAGTGTGTGGCCTGACGAGGATGGGTTTCCTCTGGGTATGTGAAGTTGGCTGAAGCCTGAAGCCGCTGGTGGCTCACAACTGTCATCCTAGCTACTCAGAAGGCTGAGATGTGAAGACCGTGGTTCCAAGCCAGCTTGGGAAGAGAAGTCTGTGAGACTTGATGTCAAATGGACCATCAGAGAACAGGATTTGGAGCTGTGGCGCAAGGGATATTTCTCACCTCCAGCTGAAGAGCTGAGGGACAGCGCCCTGGCCGGGAGTTCAAACCCCATGACCAACTACAAAATAAGGGGGGGGGGGCTAAGTTTTCCGCATAGCAGTGTGGACAGAAGGATCTGCCATGTTGCACTATGAGACATTCCAGATATGTGAGAGGCTTACTGGTTTTTCTATAGTGGGTCTAATGTCGGTAGTGCCACCTTCTTGAGGGTAGGATGTGATCCTAATGGAGACAGTCCATGGTTCTGCTCTCAGGGACTGCTGAAGCCTTGGGCTGTCCGTGCGTGCGTGTGTGTGTGTGTGTGTGTGTGTGTGTGTGTGTGTGTGTGTGTGTGTGTGTGTGTCTGTCTGTCTGTCTGTCTGTCTGTGTCTCTGTCTTTGTCTGTGTCTGTGTCTATGTCTGTGTCTGTGTGTGTTTGGTGTTAGAAGAGCTGGGCCTTGAACTCAGGGTCTAGGTGCTGTTCCTGAGCTACTGTGCTCAAAGCTATTGCTCTGACACTTGAGTCATAGCTCCACCTCTGGCTTTTTGGTAGTTCACTGTAGATAAGAGCCAGACATTCTTTCCAGAATGGGCTGGTTTTGAACCCTGATCTTCAAACCTCAGCCTCCTGAGTAGCAAGGAAGACAAACAGGAAGCACCCCTGCAGGTTGTGTGTGTGTGTGTTTGTTTGTTTGTTTGTGTGTGTGTGTGTGTGTGTGAGTGTAGAAGTGGGCTGTAATAAGGAGCACTGGACCCTTTGGTAACTTCGGCTTGCGTACTTTGGGGGTACATGGGCTTTGTGGCTGAGGTCTGGGGACCTGGAAGGGTGAGATGCTTAATGGGGACTCAGCACTTAAATTATAAGACCAAGGGATCTGTGTGCCCTGGAGATGTCTACTCGTGCCACGGACCGGCTCTGTTGGGACGGCGGAGGACACCTAGTAGGGGTAACTGGAACAGGTAGGGAGATGGCAAACAGACAACTCACACACAAGAGGAGTGAATGCTGAGTGTGATT